>NC_034602.1:92080637-92115637 GCF_900095145.1 Mus pahari | reverse complement strand
TTGGGTTTCTTTATACTGTTTTCTTGGGTTTTGCATTATTTGTTCTGAATTTAGGGTTAATATAAAGCTCGTGCGTAGAGTTCATGCCTGGTAGATACAAGGCCTTGGGCTCAACTCTCAGGAAAAAAAAATAAAAGAGGAAAAAAGAAAAAAAAAAAGAGCTTGAGCCAAGTTTCCAGTGAGCTGTGCAGGCCACGCTGTGCAGGCCGCGCTATGCAGGCAAGGGAGCCCACTCAGAAACATTAACACGTATAAAACTCTGGATGCAAGGCACACCCTTTGGTGATTATCTCAGAAGTGCCTTGCATCGATAAAAAATTTCTTCTTTTTCCTGAAACAAACTCAACACTAAGGCATGTTTAATTGTTTTTATAGGCGAGGAATTGCCTTGGCCTCCTTAGGGGGCCCAATATATGCAATTGGAGGATTAGATGACAATACGTGCTTCAGTGACGTGGAAAGATACGACATCGAATCTGACCAGTGGAGCACAGTGGCACCAATGAACACTCCCCGTGGAGGCGTTGGCTCTGTGGCTTTAATAGTAAGTGACGCAGCCCCTTGCCATGGAGAGGTACCAGGCCAGCACAGTCTGGTTCATGTCAGCAGCTGCAGCATTGGCTACCTACCAGATTGTTGGTGAAACACTGGTTTCCTACATTCTGCTCACCTGTTAGGACCATGGAGAAAGCCATCTGAAATTTCTCGCATGCTTTGTTTTCTTTACGTAGAACCACGTTTACGCAGTGGGTGGCAACGATGGAGTAGCCTCCTTATCCAGTGTGGAAAGGTATCACCCGCACCTGGATAAGTGGATAGAAGTGAAGGAAATGGGCCAGCGAAGAGCCGGCAACGGGGTCAGCGAGCTGCACGGGTGTTTGTATGTTGTTGGTGAGTGCCTGCTCTCTTTCTCACTTACTGTGTCAAGGCCCTTGATGACAAACGACAGAAAGTAACACAGCAACAAACCATTATCACATACATCATCACATACATTATCACATACATCACAACAAACCGTTATCACATACATTATCACATACATCATCACATACATCATCACATACATCATCACATACATCACAACAAACCGTTATCACATACATCATCACATACATTATCACATACATTATCACATACATCACAACAAACCGTTATCACATACATCATCACATACATTATCACATACATTATCACATACATCACAACAAACCGTTATCACATTCAACCTTTAGTGGGATCATTCCTGAGATGTGCTTTTGAATTCTTACATTTGACATTAATGCTTGATTTAAATCATCATATTTAAAACTTCTGCCAGGCGTGGTGGCACATGCCTATAGTCCCAGCACTTAGGGGACAGAAACAGGTGGGCCTCCTGAGTTTGAGGTTGCCCTGCTCCACATAGTAGGTCTAAGCAAGCCAGGGCTGCATAGTGTGACCCTGTCTTAAAAAAATAAACAAATCCAAAAAGCAAAACTTAGATTTTATTTAAAGTAAATATAATCCACTTGCATTTAAATGAGATACATATATTTGTAAATATATTTGTAAATGAAGAAACATACACATGACTTGCTAAAATAAATCTTGAAAGGTCTAATGACTTGTTTTTTCTTCCATTTTATTTCAAAGCAATGATACTGGTTACTTTAAGAAAACCGGTGCCTTCTGGTTGTGTAGATGTTAGTCTTTCTGTTGCTCTTTGCCTGACTGAGGAGCTGAGTTAGAGGGCTTTTACAGATGTGCCTTCTCAGATTCTTAACATTCGAAAAAATAATCTGGACTGATGTGGTACTGGGAAGGAGGCAGCCAGGCTGTGTACCCTGGCAGCCGCAACTCCTGAGTGATGATGCAGCGCTTCGCAGCCTCCGGTAGCATGCCACACCTGCTAGTGGAGCCTCACACGGTTGGGAGCCTGGGATGGAATGCCCAGCTCACAGAGGAGCAGCAGCTGGGAGGGGTCATTGCACGTGGTGTACGTCGTAGGATGTTGTACATCGTAGGATGCACTGAAGTGCGCCGTGGGCTTTAGTGCATGTCTTGGTAGGAGAATGTGCCATTCGTATTATTGTCTAAATATTGGAAGTAGAAGTAACACTGACTGCCCGTGCTCTTGCCTGAAAATAAGAGAAGTGACACAGAAATCCCAGCCTCACCCACAGCGCAGGAGTCAGTTGTAGAGAGTCAGGTTCCTGGACATGCTATGGAGGAGTATGTGGGAACCAAAGTTCTTATAGTCTATGGTGGCAGCCTTTCACACCTCCAAACCACAGGCAGGTCACACTGTGTCACAGGGTATCACATTACTGTGGGCCACAAGGGTGCCAGGGGTGCTACCATTTACTAAGCCTTTGGGACCTTATAGCTGAAACAGATGTGATAAAAAGAGCAATTCAGAGCGAGCACTCGAACAACCCTCTTAGGAGCTGGGGAAGCACAGTGGCAAAGCTTTTGCCTGGCCTGCAGGAGGCCCTGGCTTCAATCCCGAGCCCTGAAAGGTACGGCAAACAACCTTCAACGTTCAAATCCTCCTTAAAACAGGTACAGCCGGTGTGAGTGACGACAGGATGGCGGCATGGGCACCTTTAAGGCCCACTGCATTCTGTTTTGTTTCTCTCTCTGTCTTGATTTGTTTTTCATTGTTAAGGGTTGAACCTAAACTAAGGCTTCTTGTGTGGTAGGCAAGTGCTTTACTGTTGAGCTGTGTCCCCAGCACTGAAGTCTGTCTTACTACCTATGGCGATAAAACAGAGTCAATAAAAATGAAGGCTATGGAGAATGTAACTGCTAAAACCCAATCTTCCATGTTAGCATGAACAGTGACAGACTTACAGTAAGAGGGAGAGAATTACGTTCTGATGAGGCTGTGATAAGCATTTGCCAAAACTCCATCTGGTTGTGTACATAAAATTAGTGAATTTTATTTTATTTCAATTTGCATAATAAAATTAAACCCATTAGAAGAGTTTTACTTGGGGGCTAGAGACATGGTTCAGCGGTTAAGAGCACTGACTGCTCTTCCAGAGGTCCTGAGTTCAAATCCTAGCAACCACATGGTGGCTCACAACCATCTATAATGGGATCTGATGCCCTCTTTGGTGTGTCTGAAGACAGCTACAGTGTATGTATCTTTTTTTAAAAATCAAGTAAAGAAGAGTTTGACTGACTTTTTTTTTGCCCCGCCCTGCTCCCTGACTGACCTTATTTTTAAAGAAAAGATCTCTTCATATCAGGAAAATGGGTGGAGTCATCAAAGAGACTGCTGTTCGCGTAGAAAGGACCTGGGAAAGGTGATGGAGGCCATAGTGACAAACCAGGCATCGCTCAGGGATGTGCTAAGTCCCACTCTACTAAAAAGACCGTTTCTATAGACCTCATGACAGGAAGAAGACAAGGCAGTGGCAAAAAGCGGATGAGGATTCAGTCATGGCCCACTGTCTCAGGAATTGTGCTGGCAGTAACGGTTTTAAGACAAGCCTGGGGCAGGAGAGATGGCTCAGCCATTAAGTACCAGGCTCAAAACTAAATGCATAAGAGCCCTGGCAAGCTTGCACCTCTGCCTGGAAGAGCCTCACAGTTTGGTGCAGTTCAGGTCTCGGGCTCCCTGCTACTTAGCACACAGAGAGGGAAGCCGGTCTTGCCTCTTGGAATTTCAGGACAGACTATGAATAGCTGCTTCTTCCCCATAAATCCACCTTCTTTTCATTTCAACACTTTAAACCCAGACATGGTGGCATACACCTATAATCCCAGCACTGATGAGGCTAAGGCAGGGATACACTCTGAAACCCTGTCTCAAAAACCAAGAGAAAAAAGATTTTTTTTCTTTTCTTTTCTTTTTTTTTTTTTTTTTTTTTTTTTGGTTTTTCAAGACAGGGTTTCTC
Organism: Mus pahari; assembly: GCF_900095145.1. Taxonomy (NCBI): domain Eukaryota; kingdom Metazoa; phylum Chordata; class Mammalia; order Rodentia; family Muridae; genus Mus; species Mus pahari. The sequence continues at coordinate 92,111,750 of NC_034602.1, read as the reverse complement.
TGTGTAGTCCTGGAACTCACTTCTCTCACTTCTGTAGACCAGGCTGGCCTCGAACTCAGAAATCCGCCTGCCTCTGCCTTCTGAGTGCTGGGATTAAAGGCGTGTGCCACCATGCCCGGTGAGAAAAAAGATTTTTAAGTCAAAGCACAATACTGATTACGTGGACTTAAATTATAGAAAACTGTAGTTGGTGTTGGTAGAGAGGTGGTAAGGTAATTTTTTTCTCTAAATCATTCTAAAATAACTTTAAAAGCTTGAGGGTTTGATTTTGTTTTGTTATGGTTGTTTTGTTTGAGACAGGGTTTTTCTATGTAGTCCTGATTATTGTGAAACTCGCAGGCAGACTAGCTTCAAACTCACGACGGAGCTCCACAGGCCCTATCTCTGCCTCCCAAGTGCTGGGACTAAACATGTACTACCAGGCTGATAAAAGCTGGAGTTTTATAAGCTGTTGAGATTTAGTTGTCAGGTTTTATGAAATGTGACGCCATTTTTAAATATTGCTTCTGTAGGTGGTTTTGATGACAATTCCCCTTTGAGTTCGGTGGAACGGTACGACCCTCGAAGCAACAAGTGGGATTACGTGGCAGCTCTTACCACTCCCAGGGGTGGCGTCGGGATCGCGACAGTGATGGGCAAAATCTTTGCAGTTGGAGGTCACAATGGCAATGCGTACCTAAACACCGTGGAGGCGTTTGACCCCGTGCTGAACAAGTGAGTGCACACTGCTTCTCATTAGCGGGATGCTCCACCCCACAGCAGTAAGGCTGAGCTCCTCGCTCTCTCTCAGTGGATACCTGAGACCACAGATGGCAGCAAATCTTACATCTGTAGCTGGGCTTTGCCTATTTACACATGCCAAAGATAAAGTTGAGTGCCTGTGTCACCTGCCACTGGGACCCTCTCGTCCTACTGGGCTGCCTCGATAGCCTTAACAGGATGGGAGGTACCACATCCTACTGCAGCTTGCTGTGCCATGTCTGACTAACATCCATGAAGAGAAAGGGAGGAGGAGTGGATGGTTGGGGTGTGGGAAGAATTGGGAGGGGCGCAGGAAGGGGAACAGAAGTCGGGTTGTAAATATTAATTGATTAAAAAGTAAGATAAGGGCTGGTGAGATGGCTCAGTAGGTAAGAGCACCCGACTGCTCTTCAGAAGGTCCGGAGTTCAAATCCCAGCAACCACATGGTGGCTCACAACCATCCGTAACAAGATCTGACACCCTCTTCTGGAGTGTCTGAAGACAGCTACAGTGTACTCACATATAATAAATAAATAAATCTTTAAAAAAAAAAAAAAAAAGTAAGATAAAGCTCAGTGCATGAAGTAGGCACAATAAGGTTAGCAATTAACTAATAAACTGGATCATTTAACCAGCACGCAGAGATAACATTGCCACCACCACTGTTCTTTCCATTATTAAGTTAAACAAAGGTCATCTGAGCCAAAGGACCCAATACCATGACAGTTGGTCCAGCTCTAAGTGACACACCAACCAGAGGCTATCCTAGGCAAAGCAGGGCAGCATAGCATCTAAAACTTGAGACATTTCTGGAAATTTTCATTTAATATTTTCAGACTGGCTTACTGTAGATAACTGAACCTGCAAAAAAGCAAAGCGAGATAATGGAGGAATATTATGTTATTAATATAAAATTTTGGGATATCTTTTCTCCCTCGAGGAAGTTGCTGTCTTTTAAAAGAAGCCCCGTCACCCTGAGTGTTGACTTTGGTCGGGATCCCTGTGCCCTGTGGTGACAGTCTTGTCCTGTCTCTCCAGGTGGGAGCTGGTCGGACCTGTGTCTCACTGCCGAGCTGGTGCCGGTGTGGCCGTGTGTGACTGTTTAACTAGCCAGATCCGAGATGTGGGTCACGGGTCCACTAATGTGGTTGACTGTATGTGAGTAAGTCCCAGCAACAAGGACGCAGTCCCATCTGATGAACAGGAAGACGCCAGGCCTTTTGACTGTGACTACAGCTACTGTCTTCGGATGTCAGCTGTTGTGTACACATGTCTGTGGACTGATGGGTGAGAGTTGTCATAAAGCTAAGTGAGCTGTTTCCTCCTTCAGCAAACAGTGAGCGGGCAGGAAGCCGCCTATCCGTGAACCCATTCTTGCTCTGAGAGATCTTTCATGTAGTGCCAAACCTTAAAATAGCTCTTTATTTTGATGAATAAAATGTAATTTATTGAGTTTCATCTATCATTTTTCCTGAAGACACTAACTTCAGGTTCTTCCCCAGAGGAGAGAGAAGTCTGCTCATCAACATGAGAACTTAAGGCCTGCTCCCTTGAGGATCATTCTACACGGTGCTGATGAATTTATGTCTTGCTTTTTGTGTCTAGATGGCGACTTTCAGTTCTTGGGTGTTTATGAAGTAGAGAAAATGTGTGTGTGTTTCTGAGACATTCTTGAAACCAGATTAGTGTCTGTAAGAAGGCCTTTGCTTCTGTTTGGAGTGTCAGAACTACAGGACAGGGCTGCGCTGCCTTCCTCAGCAAGTGTGATGGCCGCTACTCTTTTCCCACCCGTGGGATGACTGTGGCTAAGCATTAGTGCAGCGCCCAGTGAATGAGATCGGCGTTAATGTACTGCCCAGTGAAAAGACAAGTTGTGTCAAGCCCATGTCCACCCAGGGAGGGGAACGTGGAGGTTCCTTTGACCTGATTCTTTGGGTTTGTCGTTGGATTTGAAGTGAGGATCCATTTTCTCTTTACTCTGTCATTTGTCACTGTCCTGGTTTTTCTAATTGTACAAAGCTGAATTTATTTATTATCAGGTCATGAATCCATTTTTACAAAATTCCTTTCTGCAGTATAGTTTGATTAGTTCGAGTTTGTCATTAATCAATAAAATATGTTGTTGGTAAAAACATAAAAAAATTTGAAACTACTAGTTTTTTCATTGTTTACTCTCCTCCAGTGTATTTATTGATACTTTATTGAATATTTCTACAGATAATCTGAAGCCTAGCATATTGATAATCCTACTGTGACATAAGAGCTCTTCATTGTTTGTGTGTGTGTATGTGTTTTATACATGTGAGTCCATGTGCATACGTGTTCACATTCTTTTTTGTTTTGTTTTTTGTTTTTTTTNTTTTGAGACAGGGTTTCTCTGTGTAGCCCTGGCTGTCCTGGAACTCACTCTGTAGACCAGGCTGGCCTCGAACTCAGAAATCTGCCTACCTCTGCCTCCCGAGGGCTGGGATTAAAGGCGTGCGCCACCACGCCCGGCTTACGCAGTCACATTCTTGTGGAGTCACAGGATTCACATCAAAGTCCCCCTAGACTGCTGTCCATTTTACTCGCTGAAGCAGACTCTGAGTTGGACCCAGAGCTAGTCTATAATCTGGTCTGAGGGGTCAGCTTGTCCCAGTTGATCTCCTGTCTCTACCCCAGAGTCCTAGAGTTACAGGCAGCCTGCTTTGCCTGTCTGGCATCGTGTGGGCACCAAGGAGCTTAACTCTGGCCCAGTGCCTTCCAGACACATAAAACCATGTTGGCACCCTCATGTTTCATGAAGCAGATTTTTAAACTTCCAAATTGGGCACGTTTTTCCTGTTGTTGTGTGTTTTGTATGGATAGTGATCCATGATCACTGAGGTTTCTCTTTCAAATGAGTGGGATGAATAATAGAAAGGAGGGGCATCGCCATCCAGCAGAAAGCTCTGGAGAGGCCCTGGGCACCCAGACATTGGCTGGAGCAGCTGACCTGTGAGGAGGGCCCCGGCCAGGTATCTTCTCCTGGGCAGGACTTGTCACCAGTGGTTCCCACCCCAGGCATCCTCACATCATGGGATAAGCAAGCAGTAGCCGAGTCTCTTGCATTAGGAAGGAACCCAGAATGACTTCCCTCCGTGTTCAGGACCAGGCTGAACTGCTTCCTCACTTGTCGCTGTCATAGTGTCTTCCCTCGGGGTCTGCTGCTTCCCTTTCTCACAGGGCCAGGGAGCACAGGAGCAGCCCGACCCTGGACAAGGGGGTCTTGGAAGACAGGCTGAGGTGAGTGTCCTTTGAAGCAGGAGTGGATGTAACTTCACCTCCTGTAGCGGCTAGTTTTGTGTCAACTTGACACAGGCTGGAGTTACCACAGAGGAATGAGCTTCAGTTGGGGAAATGCCATGAGATCCAGCTGCAAGGCATTTTCTCAATTAGTGATCAAGGGGGAGGTCCCCTGTGGGTGGTGCCATCTCTGGGCTGGGAGTCTTGGGTTCTATAAGAAAGCAAGCTGAGCAAGCCAGTAAAGAACATCCCTTCATGGCCTCTGCATCAGCTCCTGCTCCCTGACCTGCTTGAGTTCCAGTCCTGACTTCCTTTGGTGATCTACAGCAGTATGGAAATGTAAGCTGAATAAACCCTTTCCTCCCAACTTGCTTCTTGGTCATGATGTTGTGCAGGAATAGAAACCCTGACTAAGGCACCTCCAGAGCCAGCTCCCTAGGGATGTTAACACACACAGGCTTGCTAGTGTAATGTGTTCCGTGCAAGCCTGTGAGCAGGTTTAGCCAGACCAGTGCTCTCTAGTCTAGCTGGCTGTATCTTGGCCAACCCTCAAAGCATGTGACCATAACACTTGGCTCACTTGCTCCATCTAGCCAAACGTGGAAAACGTCTTGAAGCGTGGCTGCTGTCAGCTTCTCGTCTACTGGATGGCTGGACATCTGTGGTCACTGGCTGAGGATCTTGATATCTCATGTGGTGTACTCTGCTCTAATCTTTACTAGACAGCGGTCACCTGACAAGTCTATACCCTTGTACCTGTGAAATATGAGGTACTCATAAAAGAATATGAAGTGAAAGGAACGGTGACGGCCAGAGCATCACCTGACGGGCCTGCCAGCAGCCAAAGGAAGTGCATGGGGTGAGTAGGCAGCCTCTTAGAGGCTAGGAAAGCCGCTTTGCGGGATGAGTGCAGATAGAGGGGTAAGGACCTTGACTGGCTGTGCATGTATAGAAAGGAGAACATGGAACAGGAGAACGAGATGAACACTGTATGGGAGCCTCATCTCTCTGGCCTCAGGCGCTAGCAGCACTTACGGTGTGAGATAGCTCAAATGGTGAGGTTATAAGTGAACAACGTAAGTGAGGTCTCACTCTGGCTTGCCAGGCTGGTCTTGAAAATGGGCTCAAGTGAAGGAAGCACTTGTCCCCACCTTCCGTCCCTAAGCAGGGAGGGGCACACAGATGTGGAAGAACCTGATGTGAGGGGAAAACTAACCCAGTGGCGGCAGTAGGAATCTGTACACACTAATTGGGAGAGGAAGAGGAGGGTTACTGGAGGTCAATAGATTAAAGAGGGATTGGATGGGAGATGGGACAGAGGAGGAGTGGATGCGTTAACTAAAATCAAGGATGAAAGAAAAAACCCTTGTGCAGACCCATTTCTCAGCTAACTTTAAAATTACCTGCATGGATGGACAATTGTGCTCCTAAATGAAAATCACCATGCACGGCACAGGAGCCTCCCTCAGAGGTCCTGGCCAGGGAGGAGTGAGAGGCTCCCCAACAGCACAGGTTGCCATCGCCTTTGCTTACCCACTACATGCTGTTTCCTTTATTCATGTGTGTGTATGTGTGTGCATGGTGCTTGTCAAGGTATTTCTTCATAGTAACAGGAGAAAGACACTGTCATTTGCTGACACTCACAAGCTTTGCATGGAATGCTTTTGTTAACTTTCACTTTGACATATCTGAAATATTAATTACATGCCAGGGTTTCCTTAGTCAGAGGGAGGGGGAGAGGGAGGGAGGGGAGGGAGGGAGGGAAAGGGAGAAGAAATGAGAATTCATGGACAGGCTAATGTTTAGTGTAACAGTTTATCATAGCAAACTAGCAAGATCTTTTCTTTGGCTGTTCGTACTGCTCTTCCATGTGTGTGTGTATGTGTGCGTGTGTGCATGCACGTGCATATAGCAGGAGTGTGGAGAAGACAGCTTGCAGGCACCAGTTCTTTCTCTGCCATCTGGGCACAGGCTTGGCAGGAGGGGTCTTCACCTACTGAGCTGCTCTTGGCTGTTTTGCTGAATACCTTGATTCTGTCTTCTTTAAAGCTTGGGGGCATCTCACACACACACACACACATACACACAATCGCACCCTTTCAGTAGCTGATAATCCAAGTATCCAGTGGCTCAATTTTCTTCACAGTGCCATTCCTGCTTTCTGCCTGCTGGTTTTTATTTTGTTAGCATGAGCACAAGCTCTAGGTCAGAGAGCAAAACAGGCATGGGGATGGGACATAGAGTTGTTGTGTCTCCTTGTCATGGTGGTAGAGTTTACTCTCACAGTCCTTGTGAGATGCTGGCCTCTGTCCTCAAGGTGACAGACAGGAGCCCTCCCTGGCTCCTGGCCACTCCCATTGACCCAGGAAGCGGCCCAGCTTTTCTGTGATTTTTTTTTTTTTTTTTTTTTTTTGCCTGTGCTTCTAAAGAATTTCTGGGGTTTAACTGGATTTTAACTTTTTAAGACACTAATACACTGTTGTGCAAAGAGGTTGCATCATTGTAGTCTCACAGAAACACAAACTTTTCTAGTTCTGCAAATTCCTTCCAACCTCTGGTATCACCTTTGATTAAGTTCTTTCTACATGGTGCGAAGGGTCGCTGTGCTTAACACCAAAGGAAACGGTTGCCGTCTAGTGGCCAGTTGTACACATTACATCTGGGAAACATAGCCCTAGGAGAAGCCTGTCTTCAAAACCGGCTGGTTAAAATTTATATTAATTCCGTGTCTTTCTGTCTTTCTCTTTACGACATTACTACCTCAGAAAATAGGTTGTTGGTTTTTTTGGGTGGGGATGGGGGTGGGGCACGAGACCACCTACATGTTTTCTCCTTCCACCATGTGAAACCCAGAGATTTGAACTCAGGCCTAGTGGCCCTGACTCCTCTCTTACCTCGGAGGTTCATTAAAGTCAACACTAAAGGCTGCTCCCTATTTCATCCACCTTCTGCCCCAAGGCCTTAGTGGTGTAAGGGTTTACACCGGGGGTGTGGCTGAAGCCTGTGGAGAGGGAAGGGCGGAGACTGCCCTGGGGCCTCAGACCCGTCACACCCTTTCAAAAGAGACATCTGCACCAGTGTCCTGAATTGCAGCCATACAGGGAGCACCAGGGTCTCTTCAGGTGAAACCTAGACAGTGTAAATGGGGAGACCCAGTGGGGGAAGGACATCTGCAGGTGAGTGGGTGGCCTCAGGAAAGGAGAAGGAAATAAACAGTTTGAAGTAAGACCCTACCTTGTCCTTTGAAGGGTGTCACACGCCATGGCAAAGCACATGAACTCGGAAGCACCCCAAGTGCTCGCATCACTGATCAGTGCACATGTATGTAGACTGCGTGCCTTCAGATACAGGCGTAAATACTGATAAGGACCCTGGGGCCCTAGCATCGCCCTGGACAGCCCAGAGCTCCTGGACTCCTCAGATGCCACTTACCCAGTGCCTGCAAGGTATTTATAAAGCAAGACATCAACTCTTCCCATAGAGTATGGGTGGTCTGTCCACCCATCAGTTCTGAAGTCAATCCTAAAGAATTGTTTTAACTCTGAGTTTCATAGAAAGTCCCAAGGAAAGTGAAGGGCAGTTCACATTTCACTCTTTAGCTCCAGACAGACCCTGGCTCAATAAACAAGAACCATCTTATTTGAACAAAATAAAAGCCACAGGCTCAATCCAATGATTTCTCTAAATTTTTATTAAATATCTTTTTTTCCCTACAGTTTAATCTTGTGGAAAGGAAAGATTGTGAAGATGAACAAGTCAATTACATTTTCTAAGACAGCACTTAGTCCTCGTTACAGAGAAAAGCAAAAGATCTGTGGCACATCATCTTTGGAAAGATCTTTTGCAGGTTTTCTTTAAAAACTCACAGATCATGTCTGCCCCCTTTCAGAGTATTGCACGAGGCAGATAATCCTATTCACAGAAGCCCCCCAGGTTTGCGGTCCCATTGCTGACACTCATTTTTAAATCTCTGGTGTTCCCCATATTTGTACTGTGAATCTTCCCTGGGAGCCTGGCTGCTTCCCCAGCCTGCACACACACCCACTGTGCTGATCAGAGCTGGCACACTATTCCATAGTAATCAAAGAAAAACTCATTAAAGGTAGACCAGTGATTCTCATTATCACCTTGACAACATATTCCTTTTTAAAGCAATCTTAATACCAAGATTTGACTTTCTTCTAACATTTTAAGAAAGAAAATATATAATATATAATATAATATATAATGGTAATAAATAAAAAAGGCAGCTCTGCTCAGGTATCATCCAAAACAAGATCACATTCAGAAAAAATTAAAATTCAGGACACATGTGGACACACCCCACCACGAACAGTGTACCCGTGATATCATGAGATGTGCAGTGTTCTTAGCAATACATGTCATGGTCTGAACGAAAGGCAAACGTAATACTGCCTGTACTGAGCATTGCTAAAACACCTAGGCAAAGTGAGTTCATCTTCCTTAGGTCAGCCACTGCCCAGCCCAACAGTGCAGCCCCGCTTGCCTGCCCCCAGCCTCAATCCGCTGTCCTATGGGGACAGATGTAGCAATATACAAGCTTGCAGAGAGCTCTAGGCTCCCTTCCTGTCCTCTGGCTCCCTCTTAGGTAGGGAAAGAGGCACTTCTCTGCCCATCACAGTAACTGCTGATGTCTGACGCACAGCAGAACAGAATAGAGTGTGATTCGCCCCCAAGGAACCAAGAAATTTTACAGTCGCTCAAATGTGATAAAGCGGTGTTGTCAATGCATCAGTAAGAACACGGCTACCAGACATCTGCTCTCAGTCAGTGGGAAACTGGACTGCATATGGAGGATTGCCTGGCAGAAATACCAACCAAAATCCCAACACATGCCCATCTGTCCTTACACTTCCCTTCCACAGGAAAAGTCCTCAGGACTTTCAGGAAGGAGCCCCCAAAATATTCTGAGGCGATTTAAATACTAACCAGTGGTGGAGAGGGTAACAGATGAAGTGGTAAATTTGCAAAGACATTTTGTAGTGTTGGGGGAAATAAGTCAAGAAGAAAATCTGTAGGAGGCATGGAAAGATCTTAGATATATATAATTTTTTTCAAGCCCAACTCACCTCAAACTTCACAAAGCAGGAAAGTAAACATATAAACCCGTGAAACCACTCAAAGCCACGGCAAAACAAACAGCATAACTTCAGAATTTTATGTTTGGTCAGCAAAGGCACAAATACATCTAGCTGAATCTCTTCTCCTCTGCATCAGAGACCACAGCTCAAGAGCACACGCCCTCTTATAAGTTACCAGACAGGAATCATAGGACTAAGGTCCTGTCCCTGACATCAACACAGTAAAGGCACATTTTCAATCAAGATGGGGAAGAGCCTGTTCGAAACTGCCTACAGATGGGGCTGGGTGGTGGTGGTCCAGGTTGTCCAGGGAATGGATAGACATTTGTCAGAACCTCTACAAACTAAATGTCACTTTGTGAGGGACTACTGACAAGCACTTCCTGGGCCCTCCTGTTCTCCCTACTGCCATGTGGTCTGCCCTCTTGGCAACCTGTTTTAGTGACATGCTAACAGGGCTTTTTACGTGTATCCAATCTTAATTATTTCCTCTACTTTGTATCAAAGACAGATGGGCCACACACCCTTCTAGTGGCAAAGGCAAGACATTCATTAAATGCTGCCCTCCCATAAGGCGGGTGCTCTTCCATGGTTATAAGAGCATCATATATTCAAAGGGCTAATTTTATAGTCTCCCAAAATAATCACCTCAGGGGAAAATTTGCCTCTGGGAACTGTAAGCACACAGTGAACTGTGCAGATGGTGTAAAATTCGAGTCTTCGGGATTCTTCAATAAGCAGTTAACTGCTGAGCAGCCCCGGGGTTTTCCTCTGAAGCAGCAGGTACAATACTGTGGGAAAACCAGCAGTGCAATAGCTACAGACCAAACTGGCACAAATGGATCCTGTCCAACTGCATTGGTTTGCAAGGTACAAATGGAACTGTAGTAGCTAGAGCTGAGGAGAAAACACACCCATTCAAGAGCGAGGCAGTCTGTTCTTCCTACACTGGCTGACTCTGTCCAGGCAAGGGGCACAGTGACCTGCCGGCAGGATGTATACATGCTCTGGCAAAACGTCGGTAGACCAGAACCTCTCACAAGGAGCACTGCCATTTTACAACCGACAGGCTGCAAGGGATGCACGGCCGTGGGAGAAAAGATCCAGATGAGCCCATAAGCCCCACTCTGCTGGGGACCACCTACCATACACTTCGACTCAGCCAACAGATATGGCTTGGCTTTAGAACATCAGTAAAGAAAATGGCTTAGTTGGATGGCCATCTTGGTCTATACTCAGACATGTACAAGGTAGCCATTTTTCTGGTTTCATTCAAACCAGGAGAGAAGGCTGAGAAGACCAAGGAGTACCACAGACAGTTTGCCATGAAACACCAGGCATCACACTCACCTAGAGACCCTGTGCTGATGTACCAAGGTACCAAGAAAGTCCTAATGTTACCATAGTGACCACAGACATCATCACTAAGGAAAGATGGGTCTCCCGTCTCCACTAATCTCCAAATGCACACATACAAGCATGGCTGGCAGGAAGCAGAGGCAGGGTGAGTCGTAACACACCTCCATTGTGAACACGTGCAAATTCTACTTTCTAGAAGGGATAAAAAAGAATTGGCTTTTTAAAAACACTTGAGAGCATTCCAGTAGTAACCTTGAAGTCTCAAGGAAAGGCCTGTGTTTATGGGCAGGTGTGGTGCATTCTTCACTTCCCATCTAAGTGAACCTGGTCTAATATAGGTGGGGAGTAGCCTGGGAAGGTCACAGGTCTTCAACCTCATCAAGTCACGATACCTGAGAAGATGGTCTGGACTGAAGGTGTATAATAGTGGGGTGTTTTTTAAAGTTGAAGTTAATCCTGCCTCCCACACCACCCCCAAGCTCCACATCCTCTCCAGGAGCTAATGTCCCCTGGATAGCCAAAGGCTTTGGAAAGCTGAGCTTTGCTGTAAATATAAAATACTTGTAGCAGAAAAATACAACCTCTCTAGGAAGACTTCACTTTCACTCACTGACACACAGGGTAGCCACAGCACTGTCGGTACCCAGGGCTCCAGCTCCAGCAGACAGATGACGAAGTGCATCTGCCTACAGCCCAAAGTCAACATGAGGCTCCTGTGTTCGCCCAAGGTCAATGCTGCTTAGCCAGTCCCTTTGGTGGAGTGTGTCAGGAGGAAGGGTTAGGCCTCTGAGGATTCGGGGAAGACTGTGAGATAGAACCCGGATGGATCCACTCCCCTGCCACTCCCCTATAGGACTGACCAGGGATGCTTCTCAGGACAGCCAGAGAGACCAGAGCTAGACAGTGTGCAGCACTCTAGGCACTGGGGAGTCGGGGTGTCACCTTCAATTGTGTAAATGACAGTACTCTGTCATCAGAGCCCCTTCCCTGCAGGAAGGGGGGGGTGCAGTGGAGTCCTTCACAAGGTGTGTTCCACAGATGGCCATAAGAATGTATCAAACAACATTTTCTTTAAAACTTGAAAAGAGAACAAAATCTTAAAGCCCTTCACCAGAAATTATTATTATTATTAAAAAAAAAATTCCTTCTGGATATGAACTAGGATGGCTTCTGAGATGACAAGAGTTTGCTATCGGACTTGAAACTGCTTATCTTCTTCTCATTCGCAGTCTTTATCCTATCATCCAAATAAACTGAAAAAAAAAAAAAAAAAACAGAAATGTTTCTAGACCATTCATCCGCCAGTGGGGCTCCATGTACTTGTCCTCCGGTTGGCAAAGGCAAGGTCAGTTCATCTTCCAGCATCCACTCAGCTGGCCGGTGCTGACCGATGACCACACAGCTGTTGTGAGTTTAAGTGGACAAGCATCCTGACCATCTCCCTGGTGCTTCTCTTGTTGAGTACTGACATCCCGATCTGACAGTTGTCGTCTGCACTGGATCACAGCTTCCAGCGGTGCAGAGACACTCCGAGAAAGGAGTAGACCCAGCCTACGTTAGGGGGCTTTGTGTGATTGTTTTAGCCGCTGCAGGCCCTGTCTTGTGTAGTGCACCAGGTCCACCAGGCTGCTGTTGAGGGCCAACACACGCACTTTTGTGCTGAGCTGAGCGAAGAATTCTGCAACAGAATCCAAGTCAAACTTAAGTATGTGTAAGGGATCAAATTAAAACGATAACACAGATAGTCCAGGGAAAAGATCCCCCCACACTCTGCCTCATCCAACACACTCTTCTGTGAGCTCTGCTTAATTATTCACAGTCCCCCACTAGACTAGAAGTCAGGAACCTTCTGAGCTAAAGGGGTTTGCAACCCCAAAGGAAGAACAACAATATCAACCAACCAGACCCCTAGAGCTCCCAGGGACTAAGCCATCAACCAAGGAGTACACATGGCTCCAGCTGCATATGTCGCAGAGGATGGCCTTGTCAGGCATCAATGGGAGGAGAGGCCCTTGGTCCTGTGAAGATTTGATAGAGGCCTCAGTGTAGGGGAATCGAGGGCGGGAAGGCAGGAATGGGTAGGTGGGTGGAGAAACACCCCCATGGAGGCAGGTGGAGGGGGGATGGAATAGGGGGTTTCCAGGAGGGGGGGAAACCTGGAAAGGGGGTAACATTTGAAATGTAAATAAAATATCCAATAATAATAATAATAAAACATCAGGAACCTTCCTAGTTAAATCCATAACTCAGGACTAGTACAGTGGCTGGTATGTTTTAAGTTTCCAATTGATGCACTGTGCACCATGAGAGCAGAGGGGAAGACGTAATTAGTTCTCCAAGTAGGCAGAGAGGCTGTGGGGGAATTTAGAGCTCCAACCAGCAGGTTGCCTCCTTCCAACCAGAAAGAAAACTTAATGGTGCTCACCAGTCACCTGGTGTGTGTACACTTTACTTAGTGGGCACTGGTCAAAACACCAGGCAGTCACTACCCCTGATTCAAATCTTGGGAGTCCCCACTTCTCCTCCTAATGTGTCTTGGTAACATTTGCTATGCTGTGTGCCTCTGCTAGGAGCTGCTTCATCCCCAGTGTGCTGAGGCAAGGGACAGAGCACACCTCGGCTTCAGATTTTGTCCTCTAGCTGTATCATACCCAGGAAGACCTGCAACCAGGTTATGAAGCGGAAGTGGAGAGAGTAAGAACAGCTCTCCGTGGCTCCTGCTTCATGGGACAGAGTGTATCCCCCACACACAACCCTGAGCGCTCCCTCAGAGCCCCTCACTTACCTTTGTTCTTCCTTGTGAGGGCCTCGGCCTGTTCCCAAAGGCTAAAGGCCGTAAGGACATGGGATGTGATGGTGACGTAGGAGGAGGTCATGTTCTGGATGGAGACCGGGGTACTGACGGTGGCCGTCACCCCAATGCTCCCCATACTGCTGCCAGCACTTGACTGGGACCCTACGGAGCTGGCAGGAGAAGGCATTGGGGAGAGGGGGGACGGAACGCCTGTGCTTCTGCAAGGATGGAAAGAGACTTGGTTAATTACATAAACGAGCAGCTCACAGACTACAGTCTCTAGAACTGCAGTCTAAAGTTCAGGGTGTGCTTCCCAAAACAATAATCGCTGCTAAGTCGCTTGTGCAAGATCAAAGCCACAGCCAGAAGACCGACTGATCTGTGTCCCTGGCAGGTTGTGAGGCTTTGCTACGTTTCCCTCTTCTGGATCCACCACCCTCCCTCCCCAATTCCTATCAAGGCAGCAGCAACAGCTCTGCAGAGAGAGGCCTCACACATGGTCGGCAGGGTCACTGGGCTGTATCCACTTGTGGTTTACACTTTCCTCCACTTGGTCAGCAGTGAACTGCTCAGACCTGACTCTCAGACCTGTGGATATACCACAGAGCCACCTCTCAAACCTCACTTTCTACCAATTCATCCTTCTTTCCCCGGGTCACCACATCACAAAGGTAGAGAGCCTGGCTCCTAAAAACTCCTACAGGATCAGTAAACAAAGACTGGACAGGCAGGCAGCCGACTGGGCAGTCTGTGGACCAGGAGCCGGAGGCCTCTCACTCTGCTACGGCCCTGCACGCTCACGTGTTTCATTTGGGTCCAAGGAGAAAAAGAAGTTCAGTCATATACGCGTGACAGAAGATGGAAAGACAGGTTATGCACTGCCTCACAATCAAAGGCTAGAGAGGGAGCTGCCCAGGGTGGCCGTTCCCGCTGCATCCTGGCAGCTGTGAGGGTTGGTCAGAGGACCGATGACATAGTCACCTGGACTAGATGTCCTTCATCAGGAAGTTATTTCCTAAGAAGCCACAGGGAGTCTCTCCTTTTTGATTGCTAGAAACGGGTCTGTATTATATGTAATGCTCTCTAAAAGTATGGCTAGCTCAGAAGAAATGGGACTTCCTGAGGTGCAGCGCTTTGGGGGGAGGGCAGCTAAGACAAGCACAAGTTCAAGGCCAGCCTGGGCAAGAGTGAGGTTCTGTCTCAGACAAAACAAACAGCACTTGGGTAGGGTTGCGAAGAAATACACTGTAGCATTCACTTTCATCTCAAAGCAGCCTAAGGATCCTGTTGCTCATGATGTTAAGAGACCCACATGGGCCTCAGCAAACACTCGCTCCAGAGCCCCTCCTCTGCCACTGTTGGAAATCTCTTACTGTTCCCGCCTTCTCAGTTTAGGGAGGGCTTAGAGCTCTAGTTTTATGCTTAATTTTATGCAGCCCACTGGGAACCCTGGGAAGCACTCACTGGCAGATCAGAGGGGATCGTGGTACCTCGTGTTACCCTCATCAACCTATAAATTTAGTTTATCTGTTTTCCAGAGGGACAGTATAGCTAACGGTTTAAAGTTTAAGGGGCTAACGCACATAAAAGGTGAACGGCACGGATCTTGGGAAACCCACAGTCACACATAAACCGCCACAGAAGCCAGACACGAGCGACACTTGACTGTGAATCATTTAACCAGACTTAACACTTGCCTTGCTGTGCATGGAGAAGGTGCCTGGGCCACTTTGGAAGTACTCTTGAAGTGTTCGCTGAGAGTACGAGAATACTTCATCACCATGTCTTTCTTACATCGAAACATCGCCATGTTCAAAAGGGACTGGCAACGCAAGCTGTGAATAAAACCAGAGGCTCTCGTGAATTGTGGATGGCCTCACAGACAGAGCTCCTCATGAACAGACAGATACACTCTGCCAGTCCTCCCCTGTGAGCACACTGGGTTCTCCTCTCGGGCTGCGCAAGTCCCCTCAAGCATCTCACTATGCTGCAGGTACACCGCCACCCAAAGGAAATGTTGGCAGAAAAACAAATGCAAGAATATCACTTAAGCCCTAAGTGATATTCCCAGGCCGTCAGAAGACAGGAGGTACCGGTTCCTAGTGACCATGGGTCGGACTAAGTTCCCTCCCGCCATAATTTTAACTTTAAGGACATTAATTTAGAGCCAGGAGTGCTGGCACATGCCTTTAATAACAGCAATGAATGCTTGAGAGGCAGAAGCAGGAGGGTCTCTATGTTCCTCTACAAGGCCAGCCTGGTCTACATAATGAGTTCCAGGACAGCCAGAGCTATGTAGAGAGAACTTGGCTCAAAGTAGGAGGGAAAAAAAGGAAGATAGTTTAAAAATATTTTTTTTTAAAAAGGAAACAAAACTTTAGTGCTTTGGTACAGGCCTTTAATCCTAGCACTTGGGAGGCAGAGGCAGGCGGATTTCTGAGTTCAAGGCCAGCCTGGTCTACAGAGTGAGTTCCAGGACAGCCAGGACCACACAGAGAAACCCTGTCTCAAAAAAACCAAAACAAAACACAAAACAAACAAAAAAGCACTAAACAAGCTTTAGTATTATTTATACAACAAATAGAAAGGTCCATACCATAAAACAGCAAATATCTTCTCTTGCGCTGGCATCGTGTTATCTGAGAAGGATTTTAGTGACATCACATACCTGCGGGGAGATAAATCAGTGCATAACATTAAACTCGGAGGGTTGGGGGGGGGGGGTTGGCGCACGTAATGCTGGCTGTGCTAGGTGCTGCTGCTGCTGTCTTCTGGAGGGCATGAAGTGGTGTGTAACCCAGCAGGGAAAGGGTTAAGAGCAACCTCAAGCCGCTCAGAAGACCTGGCCCTGAGGCCTGCTCTCTCAAGCTTGGCTGTGTCCTCATAAGCCCCTAATGAAAGGCCTCAGGCCACACAGTGGAGAAAGAAGACACCCGTTAGGAAACCTAAGCTGGGAAAAGCACCCTCCCTGAGAGGCTCAGCGTTCTCTTCAGGACACTTGGCAAGCAAGACTACACAGTTGCCTGCAGTTATCCTGTGCTCCCTCATACACAACACACTTTAACTCAGGACCTGTGAAAAACCTGTGGACCAACCACCCAGGGCCTCCTCAGGTGTGAGAGGGAAAGGGCTCCCTCTTTAGCCGCAGGTGGAGAGACTGACAGGTTTGGCCTGGTGGCAGAACACCCGGCCGGCACTTACCTAATGAGGTCTACGGTTTCTGAGTACACAGCGTATGCTGACTTGGCTGAGCTTTCTGACTCCGTGGCCGTTCCACACTCGATAAAAGACAGGACGGCTTCCAGATACTTGAAGGCTTTTCCAGCCTTGTCCACCTGTGGGAGAGAACACAGGCCTCATGAGGCTGCGGGCAGCCATTGGTCCCTTACCCCCATTCGTCGCTGTAACTTCTCCACCGTCTTCATCTACTCCTGATTAGAGAGACAGGTGAGGAAGAACAGAACGAGATGACCAGCCATGGCAGTCAGCGCTGACCTACAACGCTGAGAACTCCGCCAAGAATGAGCAGGGTACAGCACTGTTACCAGCTACAGCCCAATCGCCCTTGCAGCCGACGAGCCAGCACATTAACGGGACAGGCACGAGCATCTTTGTGGAGGTTGAGGTTATTATATAAAATATGTAACTGGTCACTTAATGATTTGAAGCTCAACAGACTATTAATCTCTTGTGGCACCTTATACAAAATCATGCCCTGGCCAACAGGGACAGACTCTCAAAACCCCTTCAAGGAAATGTGGAAATCGGACACCGGTGGTCTGCCTAACCATGAGCACATATTTGGTCACTTGATCTTCTGGCTGCGTGGCATATAGTCAATTCAACTAAGCGGAAATGTGGCCCACAGCCCGCTTCTCTGCACGTGGCTTAGGCACCACACACTGGGAGCAGCTGGCTAACTGGGGCCGGCTTGTAGGTTTTGCTAATGCTTCATTTCTCTGTGTTCAACAGGGATGTAAGCAGCATGGATGCACATGGAAACCAGGAAGGCAGCGATCCATCTGCTGCTGCTCCGTGGCAGGGAAGCAGTCCCCCCCCCCTTTCTGCTACTTTTGGTGCCTCTTCCCAGTAGAGGGGCAAAGTGGGGTGTTCCGTGCACATCTGTGCACTTACACAAGCATGCACACCTGCATTTCAGAGGCCCCAAAGCTTTTCAGTTTTCAGAAGAAACTTAGTGGTTTTCCCTAGCAAGTGTAAAGCTCAGAAAACCTGCAGCAGAGTAGGAGTCAAATCTGCATGCCTCGGTCAGCTGTGTGGGTGATGAATAGCTTGCTTTGTTGGTGAAGCACCAATCCTCTTTTTATTTTAATTTTATTTTATTTTCACGTGTGTGGTGTTCTGCCTGCATGTGTATCTGCACCACACATGTGCTGGGCCCACAGAGGCCAAACGAGGGCATCGGATCCTCTAGACCAGGAGCTGCAGGCAAAGTGAGCCGCCATGCAGTGTTGGGGAGCTGAGCCCGGTTCTCTGCAGGAGCACCAAGTGCTCTTAACTCCTGTAACGAAACCCAAGGCTCTGATTCTCAAACTTACTTAAAACCATTTCTCTCAGGGAACTTCCAAAATGAATATTGCCCTTAGTACAGAAATGGAGGGTCATCATACAAACTTAGTCCACGCCCCACCTCCTCAAGAGCCCTGGCTCACCAGAGGGGAAGGAGATGCAACCTGAAGCTCTCTGGAGTATTAACTACAAATGCTAACAGTGTCTAAGTGAGGTAAGATTTTGCTCTCTACCTACAGTGCAGAATAGCACCCCCCCCCCCATTCAACCTGAAACACTGAGCCCACAGCATCTTGGGAAGTGTGAAAGAGGCAGATGAGCACACAACTCTGCTTGGCGCAGACTGAGCACACACAGCCCAGGCATAGAGCAGGTTCAGTGCCTCGACCCCTCACAGAACACCAGGCAAGGGAGGTGACCAGGGACCATTTTATCTGACAAACAAGGGGGCCTGCAACCTGAGATAGAAAGGCATGGGCCAAAGTTCTCATGGCCACAAGGGGGCAGCTTGTCACAAAGAACCAGCAGGTCTTTGTGGGTCTCCAGGAATAATCTGTCCAGTGAACCTCCAGGGTCTTTAAATATGATGAAGAAGGTGACTGAGATGGCCCAGCAGGTAAATGTACTTCTACTGAGTCTGATGACATGGTCTGACCCTTGGGAGCCACATGGTGGAAGGAAGGAGAGACCTGAGTCCTGAGGGTCATCTTCTGAGTATGGCACAACACTCAATTCCAAATAAAATAAAAACTAAATACAAATAAATAAATAGATAGGGCTAAGGAAAATGTGATCCTACAATGCCCACACTTAACAGCAAAACATGCCCTTGCAGAAGCAGCTCAGAGGCTAGCAGATGAAGACAGCCACTGTCTTCAGACATGTTTATAGTGCCCGCACCTTACACTTTCTTCCTGAGGCCAGCTATCCCCTCACATCTCTGCATAAGATCACCCTGGGATGCAAATAGGCTTCCTCACTTGCCTTGTACAGCCTTCAGGGTGGACACGGACATATTCAACCATGATTCATTTTGTACATCTCAAGAACTGATTCAGTGGGTTGAGAAAGGCACTCATACATTAAACCGACATCCCCATAGATGAAGTTCCACTCAGATACAGTCTGTAAACCTGTACACAATCAGACTGAACTAATGGAGCCAAAGAATGCAGAGTGCCTCAGACCTCAGCCATAAGACCCTGATTATCCTGCTTACGAGTGGCTAACAGCAGGCACCCTCTTCCTGTCACCCCCACCCCAGGTCCCCTAGTATACAGTTTTCCTCCCTGCTGCCGAATCCCAGAGCACCCAGACATTACCCCACCCCCTGCCCCGTCCACCACGTATGGTGAGTGCAGAATGGAAACCACTGTTTTGTCCCTACACTGTTTAACCAAGGGCGTGGGAATGAAGACTGACCATCGTCTCTGCTTTGCATTTCAGCTTTTTAGCCTCCTTCATGTGAAAGTCAGCTTGCTGTCTGCAAAAAAGAAGAAAAGGCAGGTGTGGTTCATACAAACAAAAATGACTGCCTGGGGTAGGAGAAGAGGGTGAGAAGGAGGGGCTGGGCGCTGGGCGCTGGGCTCACCTGTCAGACTTCGCCGGTGGCTTTCCTGGCTTAGCGTTACCATTTGGCAAAGAAGGCACTGGAAATGGATTCGCAGCATTCGCAGCATCCCCAGAAGATCCCTTGAAAACACAGCCACACGTTATGCTGTCAGCCCAAGAGGCCACGGACCTAGCAGCACCAGCCTCCCAAAGCCAGGAGAGCACATGGCGGCTAACAGCAAAGCCACAGGCTAGCTTGGCCACCACCTCCCTATCGACAGCTGTAACTGGCTCTGCGGCCAGGGAGAACAGATCACACACAAGCCAAGTAGTCTCTCTGCCCCGGCACCCACCAGTTTAACTGGAAGCCAGGGTGGCTGATTTCTGTCCCGTTAAGATGGATAATTGAAGTATTTGAGATTAAAGAGCCAAAGAACTGAACTCAGCCAACATCTCTTTTTTTGTTTGCTTGTTTTTGGTTTTTTTTGTTTTGTTTTGTTTTTTGTTTGTTTTTTTGTTTGTTTGTTTGTTTGTTTTGTTTTGAGACAGGGTTTCTCTGTATATAGTCCTGGCTGTCCTGGAACTCAGAAATCCGCCTGTCTCTGCCTCCCAAGTGCTAGGATTAAAGGCGTGTGCCACCACTGCCCGGCCAGCCAGCCAGCATCTCATAAGCCAACATCTAAACGTCTGACAGAAACTCACTATGAAAGCTACTGTGAGTTTTCCATCTCTAATCACTATCACATCATTGCTCTTTAAAAACAACTCAAGGTTGCCAGCGTGTGTGAGAGACCCACTAGCGGCTTTGCTTACCTTGTGTTCAGAGCCCCTGGCCTGTACTTTTCTGTGCTTGGGAGCGGGAGGGTCTGTAGAGCTGTTCTTTGTGCCGCTGGAACTTCTGGGGGGTTCCTGGCTACAAGTGTCCTCATCTGGCCTTGGCCTCTTCTGTGCAGGTTTGCTTGGCTTCTGGGAGGACGAGGAAGATGAGACCGAGGACGCCGAAGGCACCGTTTCCTTTCTTGAGTTCTCTGAGGAAGACCTGGGCACCCTGGAGTGAAACAACAATGGAAGCAGAAGACACTTCACGTCTGAGTTTGTTTATAATGGACAAGGTGGTCACCGGCACAAAAGACTGCAGTGCCACGAAGCATGTAATTATGGGTTTAGGGACTTTCTCGAGCTTTATTAAATCTAGCTGTTGATTAGTACCAAACTGTAGATTCTGCACCAACCTGGAAGACTTTAACCATTTCTATCTATCCGTACCTTACCCCGACAAACAGGCAAGCTCAACTGTCACCCCCATGTGACAGAGTGACATAACTGACAGCAGGCTCCCCCACCTGTCTCCAGCCACAAAAAAAGCACTTGGGATGCGCTTGTGAATAAGCCAGAGAGCACGAATGACAGGATTCTTTATAGCCATGCCATCTGACACTACTGATCTCACTGGGCACGCCTCTGTCCCTCCCAGACACACCAGCCGAAGCGTTCTTACTTGACTCTAAGACAGAGCACCGAACCTGAGCTATCCTGAGCCCAACCAAAACCCAGAAGTAACCCCAGGGCTTTGAGTCAATTTTGCCCCTCTTTCCTATCCTTCTAAAAATAAAATGAAGAAGGAGGAGGAAGAAGAGGCAGAGGAGGAGGAGGAGAGGCAGAGGGAGGGCAGGAGATGAAGAAAATGGCTGATAGTGCTTTTCTTCTATGTCTGTATGTCTGTCTGTCTAAATAACTAGGGATTAAAGCTAGGACCTCTACATGCTAAAGTGCTCCAACACTAACCTGTACAATTGGTTCTTATTTTCTTCTATAAAAAAAATAAAAAAAGAAAAAGGAAAAAAGAATTCCAGGTAAGAGGCAGCTGGATGCAGGGTACCTTGCTTAGCATGTGCAAGGCCCCGAGTTATCCCCAACACAGATTTTATGTACATAAACCGTAATTCTAGATGTTTAGGAAATGCTCAGTGAAAATGTTTTTGACAAATCTCAATTTGCCACCAAAGAAATGAGCACACCCATGGCCAAGAATAAGTACCACACTGTTTCTAGTAGAGCTTCAAAAGGAGCCTGCTACTGTCGCAGGCTGTTCCCGCCTGGATACTCACTTTGTTTTGGAAGATTCTGTGTGGGAAGATGAAGATGATGCAGTCTGCGACTTATCCAGTTTTTGTCTCTTGTTACTGTGATCTTTATCTGGGTCACCCTGTTATTGCAGGCGATAGACACAGATATGTTAGAATCATCACACAAAGGGAGGGGGAAGTTCAGATACAGCAATGGGACCTAACAGACCACTGGAGGCATCCATGCGGGTGGGTGCGCCCTCAGGCGTATGGACTTCGTGTGAAACGGGTGGAGAGAGCAATCTTACACAGTTATGGGCTTCTAATGGCACTGTCGGCTTGCACATAATGGACTTTGGTCATGACCTTCTCTTGGCCACCCTTGATGCTTGCTGGCTCCTCCTCTTCTTCCATTGTATCCCTCTCCTACTTTATGTCACTGCTACATGTATATGTACACAGTCCTATGTCATTCATATATGTATAGATATAGACACACACACACGGTCTGTCTATAATAGTTCCAGCTGTCCTGGAACTTGCTGTGTAGACCAAGCTAGTCTCAAACTCACAGAAATCCACCTGCCTCTGCCTCCCAATTGCTGAGATTAAAGGTGTGCGCCACCACACCCAGCATGTCTTGCATTTTAAATTGTTTTGTTTTGTTTTTTTTTAATAAGAAGAAATATGTGAGGTTTGTCTAAGTCTGGCTACAGATACATACAGATTAATTAGATGGAACTGTAACCATTGTTATGGAAGACGGGAAAATGTACAGTGATAAATCTAATAGCAAAATCTAGTGTGTGAGGTAAGAAAGGCCTAAAGCCACAACTAAAATCCATTATACAGCGTTCATGGGCCAGCAGCAGTCCCTAACAGGAAAACCTGGATGTGAGAGGTACTGGTAAGCACAGGGCTGTGGTGTCATTACGACATGCCTGGCTCTCTGCTCAGAACAACGGTGGCACCCACACATCTCTTGTTTAATGAGAGGCTAAAACAGAACTTCTGCCACAGAACAGCAAATCTCTCATCTGCTTAGCACCTTCTCCTGCCGCCTGAGGGCCCAGAGCTTTAGACTGAAGGCCACACAGACGCCCCGACAAGCATTTCATCCAAGTGAGATGTCCACATCTGGAGAAAGTAAGAATTTGATAGAGTATGCCGCTGAGATTAACGCACACAGGAAACAATAAAGCATATATCTAAGTGGAAGGTATTTTCTAGGCAGGTCACAGAAAACAGGGAAGGCCGAAGACAAACTGCAGACACCCAAGTCCAGAGGGGAAACAAGAATCCACCTCTGTCTGGTGCTGGAGCCTCTGCCAATCACAAGCACAGGGAAGCCAGCACACAGGAAACATGCTTCGAGGCCAGCATCTGGAAATGCTAACATTTACCTCTCGCCTCAGTCATTAGCTTTCTATGGGTATTTCAGAACACAGAAGCATGGTACATGTTGCCTGTGTGGAAAGGCCCAGGCTTCCCCAGAGCAGCAGTGGAATCTCCAAGTGGTATGGAAACTAAGAATAGCAGCCAAGCGGTGTGGCAGTCACTCCTGGGGTGGGGCTGCACAGGAACCCTGAGAGGCTAGACTAAAGAGAGGGCCAAAGTGGGGGGCACACAGCAGTGCGTGTCAGTAATTGAGCTTGAACCCCATGAGTAAGGCCTGACACATTTATAGGAGGCATAGGGTCTTTAGCTTTTTCTAGGTCAGGAAGCCACACAAAGTTAGGTGACTGCAATATTCTTTAAGAGGGGGAGAAAGCAAATCTCTCTGCCAGTCACCCCACTTTAAGGAATGTGGTAAAAGGTCGGGATCCCGAGATTCTTTTTCTAGGAGGATAAGTTTCCAGTGGTACCGGCATCCCCACCCACCCACCCACCCACCCACCCAGGAAAGAGCAACTGCTGCCAGCACGTCTCAGTGAACTGCTGGCTTTTCTCAGCCTGTTGGGTCAGGCAGCCTTTGGGTGACATGCCAAGTGCTGCCCCACCTACAAGAACGGAGCAAAAGGGCAAGGCCATAAAAGGAAGAGATGGGGCCATGCGGGTGCAGGGCCTTCCACGAGGGTGGGTGGTGGCCTGGTGCCTACCTTGCTCATCATGAGGGTGCCTGTAGTTCAAAGGAAAACAGAAGGTAGCGTTTCGCTTAGGGCCCACAGGTTCTGACTGGTGGAAAGATACTGGGAGCTTGGCTACGGTGGTGGAGACGAGAGGGTGTGAGGAGGAACCTGAGATCCTGGAGAACGGGTGTGCATGGGCACCAGGGTAGCCACATTGGGCAATGGAGGCATGGAGCCAGTAAGAGTGTTGTAACCGCCCTGGTGAGTATAATCGCCAGGGCCAGTATACTGATCTTGAGCTCTGCCTTTGTGCCTCTCAAAGAGTCTTCCCAAGAGACACGAGAGACAGGACAAACCACGAGACTGGGAGGAACACACACACACACACACACACACACACACACACACACACACACACTCCTGAACACTCATAAGACTCCCGAGCCTTTCTGGATCTCAGCAGCGGTGCGGTGGCTTGGAGGAACTGCTACGGCTCTGCTCACACACAGGAGCAATGGAGCTTGCCTGCGTGTGAAGCAGGGGGAATGGGAAGATCAGGACAACTCTCTGAAGGAGGTTCAGTAAGAAAAACAGACATAGCCGGGCGTGGTGGGCCCACACCTTTAATCCTGGAACTTGGGAGGCAGAGGCAGGTGGATTTCTGGAGTTCGAGACCAGCCTGGTCTACAAAGTGAGTTCTAGGACAGCCAGGGCAATACAGAGAAACCCTGCCTCAAAAAAACCAAAAATAAATAAATAAATAAATAAATAAACCAATTTTGTTAAAGAGTGAACTTCATGAGTGAGCTTCAGTGAGCTCATCCCATTATTTGTTGAAATAAGGAAGACTGTCTACTCAACTGAGCACACGACTATAATCCCAGCACTTGGGAAGCTGAAACAGAAGGATCTTGGCTCCCAGGCTAGCCTGGGCTACACTGGTGAGACCAACACAACAGCATCAAAAGATAGCCACTTATGTGAAGGGGGCAATCTTCAGTCAAATGGATGGAATAATAGCTCATTTACAAAAGCTCGCACACACAGAGCTGAAGTCTCCAACTGTGTTCCTATCAAAATCTTTTGTTTTGTTTTTCGAGACAGGGTTTCTCTGTGTAGGCCTGGCTGTCCTGGAACTCACTCTGTAGACCAGGCTGGCCTCGAACTTAGAAATCCGCCTGCCTCTGCCTCCCAAGTGCTGGGATTATAGGCGTGCACCACCACTGCCCAGCGAGAGTCACAATCTTAAGAAAGGAGGGTGGGCACTGGTACTTTTACACAGTCAGCAGTTTAAAGGAGCACTCTCAGTTCGTGTATTTACCTCAGTTTCTCCACTGTACCTCATCGCCTGTTCCTAACCCGGTTCCCTCTTCGTCACAGTTGTCTCCGCCATCTACTCTCTCTTGCCGGCTGGGTTTTGGTTTTGCCCGAGGATTGAATCCAGAGCCTTAATAATGCTAGAGGTGCTCAAACCCTGAGCTACATCCCCACCCTACTGCGTAATCTCTCTGATATTCTCATGAGTATTTAAGGCTAAAATGCCTTCAAGGACTTGAATCTTCTGACAACTTTTGCTAAACTTCATAGGACAGTGAGAAGCTTAAGGGGGGGGGAGCTTTAAATAAACTGCACTCATATGAACATTTCGGAAAACTCTTAAATGTCTCTGAATACATCTTGAAAAGGCATTTTCTAGCTTTCATGCTGAAGATGAAGGCGTTGGGGAGAAATATTCCCATGTTAAAAACTAAGTCAGGGGCTGGAGAGATGGCTCAGTGGTTAAGAGTACTGACTACTCTTCCAAAGGTCCTGAGTTCAATTCCCAGTAACCACGTGGTGGCTCACAACCGCCTGTAAAGGGATCTGGTGTGTCTGAAAACAGCTACAGTGTACTCATATAAATAAAATAAATCTGAAAAACAAAAATAAAACCAAGTCGGTATAACCTCTGCCCTAGAGTCAGGATCTCAGATTTGCAAACCAGGTGACCCCACCGGAGGAGCCAGGGTGGCCTGAATGGCCGTCATGGCACTGACGCACAGAACGGATAACATACACAATGCCTAACACACCAGAGAACATGTGACTCTGCTGAGGGGTAAATACATACCCAACAGCTAGCTTTGGACCCATAGCTCTCTGGAAGCGTCTCAGTCAAGCAGCTAACCAATGACACACCTGAAGCAATGAATGCCTAACCGATGCTAACCACACTCACAGCACACCTCGACGGCTCCTCTACTCATGCGCCAGCTCGTCCTGAGCAGGGACGTGGGAAGGCTGCGCTTCACTGCTTTCAGCCCCCACGAGCACTGGAACTGCCTGGGAATTTCAAAAATGCCCGAGTCCTCCTCCCGTTGTCCCTAGGTGACTTTAAAGTGGTCAGGCTTGCCAGGACTTTAATACAGCCAGGATTTAAACCAACAGGTCCCATCCTGAACCCAGAAAGGCAGACTATCGGCTTGTTTGCTAGAGCTTTGTGTCTAGAAGGAGGACATGACCACTCCAAGGTGCGGTTGAGGGGAGGCTTCTTGTAGGCATGAGGGAGAGGACAGCCAGAAGCATCAGGAAGGGTCCAGAGTAGGGAGCGAAAGTAGCGAACTTAACAGGGCCAGCAGAGTGAATAGGCTATGGAGAGAGCTGGAGAGAAAGAGACAGAGAGGAAGGGAAGAGAAAAGAGGAGATGGGGGCAAGATCCACAGGAGTACGTGGCCCAAATGCCAGGTCCTATTGGAATCAGAAGCTGGGTTCAGGAAGCCCATGAACTGGAGAGATTAGGGTTGTGTGGGGTGAGCAGAGCTGAGAGGAGCTGGGTACCAGCGTAGACCCTGACAGGTACCTGCTGCAGTGCAGAGACACATGAGGCCAGGGCACAGTCTGCTTGGCTAACAGGCACCACAGTTGGCATTTGTCCTCAGTTTCTCTGAGGAAACTGGACCAGACACTCTGAAGAACTCATGTGCACGGTGGAGATGAGGAAATCATGACTGCTCCAAGCTCTGAACAGAATGCTTCCCTTGAGCCATGCCTTAACATGTCCACCACAAATTCTGATAAACTTTGTCTCAGACAGACAAGCAGACAGATGGACGGATGGACAGAGATGGGCGGGCGGACAGACGGGGACACACACACACACACACACACACACACACACGCATGCACAATTCCATCTCGTTCTAAAAGCTTTAAAATCTCTCTAGCATGGTGGTGCAGGCCTTTAACTAGGAGGCAGAGAGAGGCAGATGATCTCTGTGAGTTTGAGGTCAGCCTGGTCTACGTGGCATGATTCAGGACAGATGGAGCTCCATAGACAGACACTGTCTCACCCCTAGCCCCTCCCTCCCCCCAGCTAGAGTCTTCCTGACATGGAAACCTGTCCTCTCTCAGCTCAGACAGCCCCTTCTTCAGGAAGCACCTGGGCTATCCCAAGCACCCTGCCCACAGTAGATAGGGTCACAGATATTCAAGTCTCCAGCAACCAGGTTCTGGGGGAAATCGCCCTTTTCTGTTTGCTAGAGCCACGCTATATCTTTAAGCAGGCAGATAAACTATCTGGGCTTCAACATGACAGCAAGCTCCATGATCTTCCCCATTATTCACAACTCACATCCATGGCAGAGTAACATCTTTCTTATACTCAAGAGTGATAAGTCCTATCCCTGCTCAGCAAATCAGAGTTGGCCCTGTGTTCTGTGTCAGGATCTGGGCCGGCAGCAGGCGTGCCCTCGGGAGTCTTTCCTCATCACAAAGGGGGAGAAAAAAATCCACGGGTCCAGAGCTCAACAACTTTGAATAAAGGAAGAAGATACTGTCCAAACTGGCAGCATGCCTACGTAATAGAAAGTCGAGTCGTGAAGTTTTGCCTTGAAAACACACCATGACATCCACTCAGCACGCCGCATTTGCCCCACCAGCTCACTTCACTCACTACCTCTCCCCAGAGGCAGGGACAAAGCACGCGGTCATGAGTGCACGGTTCTTCGGATGACTCAGAATACTATCATGCCACTTTGTGGAAGACCTTAACTTCCAGGGTAAAATATAACACGCCAGGGAGTAAACCATGATATCTGCATACTTAAAAATGCACCATGCTGTGGGGTGTGCAGAAATAGGGTGCCTTCATTGACTCAAGACACCCTGAGCAAGCCGACAGTCTGTGGGACAGGAAGCAGAGGCAGGCCAAGAGGATCCCTGGAGAGGCAGCTCAGCAGGGCAAGCTTCAGCTGCTTCCACAACTCAAAGACCATGCCACCACCTGTCTCTGCACCCACCTTTCTCTTCTTGGTCACTCTGCTGGAGCTGTCACAGCTCCTAGTCTCCGAGTCCTGCTTCTTCCCTGCTGACAGCTGCTTGTCCTCTGCTTTCCTAGGGCGGCTCCCCTTCCCCAGAGGCTGGGGGATCCTCGTGAGAAGGTCTAGGGTTATCTTCACCACCAAGCTTGTCGGTGGTGGGGAGTCCCTGAGCGGCGAGAGCAATTTGGTGTCTCTCAAAGACAACAGGAGCTTGTCTTTACAGCCGTCCTCCTGGGCAGTCACAGCCTGTCGGCAGCCACTAGTCCTGCCACCACTGCTGCCCCTGCCGCTGTGGGATGGACCCTGGCTCTGAGTCAAGGAAAAAAGAGCAGAGTGTTCTGGGTTCCTGTCCCCAGCACTGTCCTTTGCAGGCTGGGGGGCTGAGGGCACCTTGGAGGGGGCTGTGGAACTCTTGTGCCTCCTCTTCTCACTGGGGGTGGGCACGGGTGGCTTCGGCTTGGGCACGGCTGCCTGAGGCACAGGCACAGGGACCTCGGGCTTAGGCTCCCGACTGCCCACAGCACGTGGCCTGCCTTTCGTCTTCACCTTGGGTCTGTCTTTGGAAGTCTGCTCCTTGGAGCCATAGGGAAGGGGTCCCGCTTCACTCTCCGCCTGTGAGCTGGCTTGGGGCTCTGCCTGGCCAGAGCCCTTGGTGGGTTTTCTGGGTTGTTTGCTGCCCACGGTTTGCCGAGGTGGGGGTTCCTGTTGAGCGGGGGATTTCTGACAGCTCCTCTTCCCAGGCTGGGGCCCCTCAGAGGGGCCCCGGAGAGTTTTGCCGGAGCTCTTTGGGGGAGGGTCTTTGGAATCAGGATGCTGCTGGTCACTGCTGCCCTCAGGGACACCTTTACTTTCCTGGCGCCACTGTGGAGACTCTCTGCTCCCCCGGCCCTCCAGGGGCGCTGAGGGTTGGTTGACTTTGGTCAACCAGTTGTCCAGCTGCCATTTGTTTGTTGTCGGAGGCTCGGGCTAGAAGCAGAGACAGAAAAGTATTACCCAACCGGGGTTGATGAACTGTGTTAGCAGCCTAACTATACAGAACCATTCCCAGGACAAGCAGCCATGTTAGCAGTCTGCACAGGACTGTCCCCAAGACAAGTGGTCATTTTGAGCCTAAGAATTTACCTTCCACTCATCTCCTTCAAACTACAAATCAGATTCTGCAATGCTTCATCAAATGAGCTTGAACAACTTTGCAACGAGAATTCTGCCTGATAGATATTAACTAATAAGTAATTGGCAACTGCTGAGAGACCTTTGTGGCTTGTCTTTTGCCCTAATGGTTAATTATGGTACAATTGGGACAGAATGAACACACTGTCTTACAATAAGTAAACAAGGAAGAAAAATAATACTTTCTTCAACTGATAAGGCCCCGCTTCTAACATTTGATTTCTCTTCACTTACTTAAAAACAGTAATTTATGTGACAGGATTATGAATATAATGCAAACAGATC
This sequence comes from Mus pahari, assembly GCF_900095145.1. NCBI lineage: Eukaryota > Metazoa > Chordata > Mammalia > Rodentia > Muridae > Mus > Mus pahari. The sequence goes on along the minus strand of NC_034602.1, from coordinate 92,082,523 downwards.
TGACTTCCAAACCCTACACAGTAATACAGTGTGAAATCACATGAGCAGAGAGTAGTCCCACAGTTCCTTCAGACAGACAGAGCATCTTTTACCAAAGGCAATTAGGTCTGAGGTTACACTTGTCCCTAAGCACAAAGAGAAGACCCACAGCAGGCAGACAGCATTGATTATTATCCAGATAACTGATAGGGAAGATCAACTGATGTTCCTAAAACACCCTGTGACTCCAACTGTTGTTGCTAACTGTTGGTGTATGCCATGGCATGAGATATTTGGACATTATTTGCTTTTTTTAAAATATTTTATTTTGTACATTGTATTACTCATTTTAGTTTTTTATATTCTGGGTTTTATACACTTATATAATGTATATTTATTATATTGGGGTGGATATGAGTGCAGATACCTAGTGAGAGGCCAGAGCAGGCATTACAGGTACTTGTGAGCGGCCTGGTGTGGGTGCTGAGAACCCAAGTCAGACCTCCTGCAAGAGCAGAATGCGCTCCTACACACCGAAATATCCTTAATATATATCAATGGCAATGGCAAGAGGCCAATGTTGACTGGGTGAGTGATGATTATACTTCTTAGAAGATCCCATACACTACAGACTTGCTGTTCCCCCCAGTTTCCCCAAGATCCACACCCTTCCCAGTGTTCCTTGGAAAAGGCTGGGCTAGGTCAACACCTGTGGTTACAGCTACAGCCTATCATAGGCGAGAACAGTTAAATCATAGAGCATCAGAGAGCTAACCAAAAGATAGTGGACATGAGATTTAAATTGATTAGATAGATCATGGGTAAGACTGGTCCAGTAAGTTGGAACTAACAGAATTTTCTTAAGTGTGTTCTAACTTGCTAGGGAACAAACTAAGAGCCTGGTGCCTTGTGGGCCAGCGCTCTATCACTGAACTTTATCCCCAGCCTCTGGATGTGAGTTTTCAAAGGGAAGAGAGCTGACAATTTTCCAAAGTAAAATACAGCAAATAATCCAAATATGCAGTCCTGATAAAGCATGCGGTGTGGGTACACTTTGGACAGGCATAGATAGGAAGTGAAATAATCTAGACTTCCTGCGGACATAATAAAGTAGCACCCCAAATGGGGAGAAGAAGCCAACAGGTTCTTTGAGACAGAGAAGGGCTGGTTTCCTCCTCTGGTGACATCTCTGCTCTCCAGTCTCCTAGACAGAGCAACTCCTCCCAGTGTCTGTTTGAATTTCAGCAAGACAGGGGGAGGACAACTACTCTAATGTGCAGAGCGTTTTATCACATGAAAATACACACGCACATCTGATGTTCTAAGACGGCAAGGTAGTTGTTAGAGTGTGCAATTCATAGGGCAGTATGGTGCCTCCTTGCCACATGATTTTTGGTACTTAAGTGATCTGATAAAATTGTAGGTAGAGCAAGCACCCGTGGAACCAAACCCTTCCCACCATCCGTGGGAAAGGCTGGGATAGGCAACACCTGTGGTCACAGCACCAGTCTATCACTGGCAGGCTGCTTAGAACGCTCAATGTGTGAACCCAAAGGAAAAGGCACTCCTGTAATTCTATCCCTAAAACAGAGTAGCACCGAGAAGCATTCAGTGTGGAGTCCCTAAAGGGATGTCCTGGTTCCAGAAATAGCACATGTTTACCTCCACTGTGCTCCTGAATGTCCAGGAGGGAGTCCTGCGGCCCACTTTTACGGCAAACCCGAGTCAGAGACACAGCTCTTCCTCTGTGCCCAAATGACATGGAAGCTTAAGGCTAGCAATTATTTGGGTTAAAATGTTTGAATAAGAGCCAGGCGTGGTGGCGCACGCCTTTAATCCCAGCACTCGGGAGGCAGAGGCAGGCGGATTTCTGAGTTCGAGGCCAGCCTGGTCTACAAAGTGAGTTC
>NC_034602.1:92066383-92079712 GCF_900095145.1 Mus pahari | reverse complement strand
CCCTCTTCTGGAGTGTCTAAAGACAGCTACAGGGTACTTACATATAATAAATACATAAATCTTTTTTAAAAAGGCAATAAACTGATTCATTACTAATTAAAAATAAAATAAAGCCAGTATGCAGTTGATTATATAACTCATGTAATCCTCAACTAAAAGGGGAGATATTCATTCTAAAGGGGACAAAAACTAGTTAAATACCTAAGGGAAAATGAAAGTAAACTAAGACAAGATATTCCCAAGAGCGAGCCTCACTCAGCAGAGGCCCCTGACCTCACAGAGACACACTTTCTTCACTGCAGGGATTTTTAAAAAGCAACGTGAGATCAGGACAGTTATTCTGACTTTTGATTGGTTGGGCCTTTTGGGGTAGGGTATACTCCTAGCCCAGGCTACCCCCTGGCCTCAGAGTATCAGGGCTAGGTTTATAAGCAGTGAGCTTCATGTCAGTTACTTTTTGATCAATAAGACTACATTTATTTACAATAAAGGTAAGACTAAATCACTATTTTTCTTCTTTGTGTTCTCAGTGGCAGCAGGGACTGGGCCAAGGTCCTAAGAAGAGACATGCCAACAATGAATACATTTCAATTATGCAGCCAAATGTGCTAAACTTAAATCTCACTGGACTCCACTCTTTTTTCTTATTTTTGGTGTTTGTTTTGTTTTGATTTTCAAGACAGGGTTTCTCTGTATAGCCCTGGCTGTCCTGGAACTCACTCTGTAGACCAGGCTGGCCTCAAACTCAGAAATCTACCTGCCTCTGCCTCCCAAGTGCTGGGATTAGGGGTGTGCGCCACCACTGCCTGGCTGGACTCCACTCTTTTATGGAACATTTTCCATGAGTCATCTTGCAAGCATGCATGGTTTTCTTACTAAAGATCAAACACGGGGTTAAGAACACAGTTCAGTGGCAGAGTGCATACTAAGCGTGCCCTGCATTCATGTCCCAGTACCAAAAATAACAAAAACAAAACGAAAACACGCCACACAGAAACGGTGTGACGTATGGTGACTGTCCTAAAGCTGACCTACACGGCACGGCACGGCACGCCCGTCACCCTTCCTCCTCAGATCCAGGAGGCTCACTTCCATACAGTCGGTGCCACAAGACAGCTGAGAGAGCCACAGACCTGCTTTTTAAACTCTATCTAATAAGGCTCCTCGAATGCTCTTAATTCTGACCCAGGTCTGTGAACTGTAAAATCCTCAAAAGAACAAAAAACAAAGGATCGCCCAGCCAGGCACAGTCACACCTAGGAGCACAGTGTTTCTTCCATCTCCGATGCCCTTACCCTGCCCCCTCCCCGAGGCACACAGCCATCTTGCAGGGACAGACACAGAAAAATGTAATGCTGTCAGCTTCATTTCCTGGCATTCTAATCTTAAATACAGAGGCAGGGTTCTCTATAAGGGATGGCCTCATCCAAAAATTTGGTAGCGCTTCCCTCCCTTTCCACGAGCCCAGAGTTCCATGCGGCTCAGACAGTTCAGGGAACAGGAGCCCACGATGGGAAATGTCGTCCTCAGTGCTTCCGGTCTCACTGTTTGCTCATCTTTATGTATTTCCAAACTGTGGGCGACAACAGACTCAGCTGTCCCTACTCTACCCAGGGCAGGACAACCCCTGCAGGGCACTTTGCTATCTATCAATGCACTCCGTGACTTTTACTGCTTCCAAGGCAGAACCGCCTTGCTTCTAGCTCCTGCTTCTTTCATTTCAGCTACAGATTCCTGAATCTTCAAAGAGCTATCATCGACGCTGATACGGTAACCGCTCAACTAAAAACAAGTTTCCTCTTCAAAAGAAAACACGGTGCAAACACTCTTAGGAAGCAGCACTTGGAGCCACAGAGAGGACCCCATCAGGCCTGCCTGGCTCCACTGCTAAGCTCCAAAAACAGTGGGAGAGCACTGCTGACAGGGTCCGCCTGACTGCTCAGTGGGCAGTTCTGACAAGCCAGCATCCTGTCATCTTGCATAGCATTCTGGCGGGGGTGCAGTACCTCGGGAGCCCGGGTCTCCGGGGGCTCATTCTCCTCCTCCTCCTCGCTGTCGCTGGAACTGCTCTCACTCTCAGAGTCTGAGGAACTGTCTGACTCGCTGCTCTCTGACTCCCCACTACTGGAATGTGCTGAGGCCACGGGCTCGGGAAGTGTCTGTGGAGCGCTGCAAAGTAAAGGGAGGGTACCGTTAGAGGATCACGCACACAGGATTTCATCCCCCATTGCTTCTGCCTATCTTTCTGCTCCTACACAGTAAAGGCATCGATGCTGGCTTGTCATCCAGTGGATAGAGGTCAAGGTGTTCGAATCGTGGTCACAGGGTAATGGCAGGAGAGGAAGGAGCTTTTGGTATTTCCCTCCTGAAAGATGCATCGAACTACAAAGGACACCTAATATCAGGGCAGGGCCTAGACAGCCTGCCCGGTTTCCTAAATTAAGTTTTATTAGCACTGCGTGCAGTTGTCACAGGGCATCATGGTTGCTTTCCTGCTGTAGTAGTACAGGTAAGCAGTTACAGCAGAGGCTTACATGTCCCACAAAAGCTACAATTTTTACTATGTGGCTCAAGAATATTACTCTAGATAACTCAAAAGAGAAAGCATAAAAGAAAAGCTAGTGTACAACCCTCCCCCATATTCTCTACATAGGACCTAACTACACAGCTGCCAACAGCTACTGACGACAGAGGGTGTTCGTTGACCGGGTGAGCTCAAAGCACCCAGTCATGGTTCCTGGTGGAATTATACAACAGATCATTCTTTACGACTAGCAGGCCATGAGCAAGTCCAGGTTTTACAGGTTGGCCATTAACTCTAGTCCAGGGAGAAGACATACAGTTCCAAACCATACGCAATCTTAAAGGCTGCCCTAAATGGTATGAGCTAAAGCAGAAATCTTTAATTTTCAACAGTTCCAAGCCTACCTATAATAGAAAACCTACAAAATAAACCCTTATTAAATGGTGAATGATAATGTAATAAAAGTCACTGGCTGGAGTCATTTTAGAGCAAGCACTATCCTAGGACCTCCCCTCTGCACAGAGTCAGCTGTGAAGAAAACTCTTGCTTCTAGCTTATTCCTGGCCTCTGCTGTCGAATGTGCCTCTCCCGGCCGCTGCTGTCACTTGTGCCCTTCCCTTGGCTCTCACCTATGACCAGTTTTGTCATATTTGACATGAGCCACTCAAAATTTTAACAAGATTGTTTATAAATAGACAGGCTGCGTATAGGAATCCATGGGCTGTATAATTAATTTTTCCTTTAGTTTAACCATGTCATCGTTCCTGGACACTCAAATTCTTCCTGGTGACCTTCTCTCTGGGTCGCTGCCCACCTTACAAGGCAGCAGAAGAGCTTGGGTCATTGACGACGAGAGACAGTCATTTTCTACCTTAAGTCAGTGTAGCTAGTGCTGGGGGAAATAGTTTTTTATATCAGTTTCTACTTGCCAAACACAGAGCACTGCTCTTCCATTTGAAGGTGAAAGCAGTAGTTCGCACCCCTAGGCCTCCCCCCACCAAAAAAAAAACCCCACCAGTCAGGAACACTGAGAACAAGTCCTGGAAGAATTCAATGTTACTGATTTTGAAGACAAGCTTTTCTATCAGTGTCACAAGTGCATGGGTTCCTTCGTCTGACTTTTCAAATACTGGTCACACAGAGCCAATGCTCGACTATGTTTAAAGCTTATTTAAGCTCCATACCCCATCTGGCCTCTAACTTTCTGTCTGTCTTCCTGCCTCAATCTCCCAGGTTCAAGGATCACAGGTATGCCTCATCACACCTGGCACAGCGGTGTGTGTGTGTGTGTGTGTGTGTGTGTGTGCATGAGTGTGAACACGCACATGTGTACATGGTAATGCATGTGGAGGCCAGTGGAGGCCACAAGTTGATATTCTGATATTCCGGTGTTTTCTTCAACCAACCTCTGGTTCTGGACAGGGTCTCTCCTGGACTAGGCGAGGCGGGCCAGGCGGGCATGGAATCCGCTTGTCTCCACACCCCTTGACTGTGCGGCCATACCTGGCTCTCTTGCTGAAGGTTGAGTCCTTACACTTGGAAGGGAAGCACCTTACCAAGTCACTTCTCCAACCCCACGGCTCAAAGGAATTTAACATCTAAAACAATGTTCTTCCTCTTGAACAGGGTTAGTGGCCCCCCACCAGCTGGCTCAAGTTTTAAAATAACCAAAATGGCACTTCTCAGCTGTGACTACAAGGCACTTAGTAAGACTTTATTCTCATGGGGTTTTTGAGGGAAAGCAATAGTTTGGGGAGAAATGTGCAGACAGTACCTTGGAGGTGCAGGTGGGGATGGAGGCTTCTCTGCGGCCTGGACATTCGCAGGAAGGGTGAGAAGTTCCAGGAAAGAACAGAAACATGGGTTAACACAGCAACGGGAATAGTCTGAGGCACTTAGGGCATTCAATTCAACACTCACTTGCTCCGTGTCGCTGTCTTCGCTGTCACTGAGCTGTAGGTCATCCTCAAGCATGCTGGGGAGAAGGGACAGACAGTGGAGAATTTAGGAGAATGATTAACTCTATAGAATATGGGCCTAAAGACACGGGGGGGGGGGAGTATACGCAGGGATAAGCTGGAGGCTTGTTTTGATTGCTTGCTTAATTCAATTTTCTAGAAACTCAAGCTTTAACATTTAACGTTGAAATCAGGTCAGCCAAGCTCCTAACGATGCAAAAGCCCCAAATTACACCTGTTTGGAACCCTACAGACAACTTCTGGCAGGCATTTCTAATCTGCCCGAGGACTATGTCCTCAACCCCTATTCAGGGAAAACACACACACACACACACACACACACACACACACACACAAACACACCAAGAAGATGAAGGGAATACACAGACAGTAAATGACCGTGAACCACCTATCCCACGTGATGCTGCCCAATAGAAGTGAGGCATTTAAACAGCGCTAAGCAAACACAAAAACCCTCAAGACAGTCTCTTCACTTTTGTCCAAAGGACACTACTAATATTAAGCACTGTTTGTCATAGACCACCACCACCCCCAAATATCATTCTCTTTTGGTCACTTGGATACAAATCAATGTCAATGTTCCCATTAGTTTAGTTGATAATACAAATGGCCCTGTAGAAAGTATATTTCAATTTTACCACTACTGGTTTTGGTAGGGGGAAAAAAAGTCAGCTTTTTTCCTAAAATTTACATTACTACACATTGCTAGGCATTGGCTTATGACAAATTCTGATATTAAAAATGTTCCTAAACTGCACCCACCCTTCCAATCTTAAACATTTCCCAGGGATCCCCAAATATCAAGAGTGCTCAGTAATGTCTCTCACATCTCTCTCCAAGCATAACACACACACACACACACACACACACACACACACACACACACAAAGTTGTAAGGAAAAGAGAAAAAAAATCTGTTTGTATATTACTTATGTTCCAGGAAGCAAATTAAAATTCCTTCAGTAGATCTCAAAATACCTCCTCAGTCAGGAGTTTTGACCAGGGATTCTTACTGTTGCTCTATGAAGGAGGCCACAGAGGAGATAAATTATAGAACTGGGCTTTTTATCAATAACCATGTGACGTGGCAACTCCACCAAGCAGTTATTTCACCAGCACATGTGCTAATAATCTTCCTGTGTACATTTTTTAAAAAATGAAAACTGAAGCTGGACATGGTAGCTCACTCCTTTAACCCCAGCTCTCAGGATGACACAAAGGCAAGTGGATCGCCACGTTTGAGGTCAGGGCCAGACAGAGAAACCCTGTCTCAAAAAACCAAAACCAACAAAACAAAAAGGTGGGGGGAGAGGGAGAGAGGGAGAGAGAGGGAGAGAGGGAGAGAAGAGAAGAAAGAATAGAAAATTTTAGCTACTTATAAGTTGAAGATCTTGCTCAATGTTTACCAAGTGGAGACCAAATTCCTATTTTACCACGACTAGAGAAACCAGAGCCCTCAGTCATGGAACCTGGCCATTGGCCATCAGAATGGTATGCAAAAATAAAAATAAAAAGTCACTCAACAGGTTTACTGCTAGGTTGGGTTGGCAAGGAGACACAGCAAGAGATAAAAGGTATTATCTTTGGAGAAAAAGAAAATCATAAGGTATATATAACACACTGCAGGTTGGGGGAAGCCTGGCAAAGTTGGTAAAGTGTATTCAGTATTAACCATCCTGGAAAAAAACAAAAAACAAAACCTATAAAGAAACACTGTCTCTTAGCTACCGGGTTTCTTGCACAAAACTAATCTTCCTTAACTTTTCTGTACCACAAATGGTCCTGTAATCCCACTACGCCTCCACTCACAGCAGAGAATCAAAATCCCATGTATGTGGCCCCCTTGGTACTGAATAATACCTAACCACTACAGATGTGCTCTCCTAAGGCAAGTCCAGGCACACAAGAAGTTCTGAGCTCATTCGGAAATAGCAGGTACTGTGAAAGTTCTACAGATTTCTCCCTCTGGAAGTTGTACAGGATGAGAAGTCGATAATAAAACCTGTCTGCTGGGGTAAAAGGTACTCAAGGGGACAGCACTCGGTGAAGGAGCGCTGCTGAAGAGGGGCCTGAGGGCCTTCTACAAAATTAAAATGTAAGAATTCCAGCAGAAAAGGTCAAATGACACCAATCACTTAGGTAAGACACTGGTGCCACTTACATACCACGTGTTTCCCGTGGTCTGAATCTGTGCATAAAATGTCTTTGATAAAGAAATAAAAGGTTAGCCAAGCCTGGTGTGGTAGTGCACACCTTTAACTCCAGTACTCAGGAGGCTGAGGCAGGAGGATCTGAGTTCAAAGCCAGTCTGGTCTACAGAGAGAAATCTGCTCTTAAACGAAGTGCCGTGGGGCAGTGAAATGGTTCAGAGGGTAAAAGCAAGAGCTTGCCAAGTAGGGGGACCAACTCCTGCTGGCTGCCTTCTAGCCACTACACTATCACCATTCATATACACAGTAGGTAGACAGTCAGAGAGAGACAGCCAGATAAAATGAAATCAAGAATAAAACATGCATGGAGGCATGGGCAGGAGGATCAGAAGGTTCACCTCGGCTAAAAATTCCAGGCCGGCCTGAACTGCATACAATTCTCAAAACAATCAATCAAAGAAACAAAAAAAACCCAAAGACCTATGCTGTTCAAAGGGAGACAGTGTTCCAGAAAAGTAACTCTGGGCTGCACACAGTGTGACCACATTTCCAGCACCAGTGAAGTCAGCTTCCACAGACATTACAGACAGCCCTGGCGCCTCTGTGTGACTATGCTCTGCGTTCCGCTCCTCTGGACAGACAGGCCCTAGCAGGCTTGTTTCCATGAGTCACCTCAACATTACTGTGTGAAGACACAGACGCAAGCCGTGCTTTCCTGTCATTACCTAGTACTGGCTTTTTCAAGGATTTCTCTGCCAAAATTCTCAACAAACAAGATCCCCAAAACTATTTAAAATAAGCTCATCTCTGGCTTCATTTTTAGTACCATCTTAGTTATCTGTAACTGCTAGGTCCTGATGGTGGTAGGCGTGTCGATGCACTCATGTGTTCACACCCTATGTGTTCAAACATGGTATGAAAACACAGAACATTACTCCATCTCCCAAATGACTTGGGGGCGTGAGGAGTGGAGGAAGCTGGAATTCCCCAAGTTTATAATGCACTCAGACATTTGTTCCTTTGTGTGCTGTCTGGTCTTTAGGCAGGTTCTCACTATGTAGAGAAGGCTGGCCTTAAACTCCCTGAGACCTGTCTGCATCTGCCTCCTGAGCAAGGCCTGGCATTGGTACATTTACCTCTTGGAGACACAGTCTCATAATGCAGACCAAACTGTCTCCAATCCTGCGGTGATAGCTTTACAGTACCCACTAATTCTGGCTTCTGGTTCCTTTTGGAAATAGGGCAGAGAAATATGGGCCACAATTGCCTGTGGGAGACCATGGGAGGCTACGAATTATGAAGAAAGGAGAGATCATATCATAAACAAAAAATCAAATCCTAAGCCACTAAAGGCTGGAAGAGGGGAGAAGGGGAGGGGAAGAGGGAGGAAGAGGAGGGGAGGGAGGAGGGAATGGAGAGAGGAGAGCAACAGTAGAGCAGGAGGGAGGAGAGAGGACTCCTTACTGCCCCGTCACTGTAAACCTCTAGTTTTCTTCCTTCTCTATGTAACGAGGTCATGGTACATAACATAACCCCAGGTTCTCAATCACTTGAACACAACATGTCCCTTTTCAAAGAAGCCAGCTGTAGCACACTCAGCAGTGTGGGCAACCACAAAAGTCAGTCCACGGCTACAAGACAGCACAAGTGTGAGTCCCTGAAGTACTGGGGCGGCATCTCGACAACTGGATCCCCACCTCACGTAGCCTCACGGCATCTCTTTTTGATGATACCTATCTGCCAGCAACACTCTTGGGTAGAGCTGCCAATGAATATGCACGTCAAACACCGTCAAATACAGGAGCTAACTTTCTATAAAATGGCAGGAGAGAAAAGTGAATTTTCTTAGACTACTATGACTTAGATTAACAGGTCCAAGGAAACTCTATCGCTGGAGCTCATTCTAAGGGGCATGTTGGGATTCGGGGTGCGAGTTTCCAGGAGCAGGAGAAAGGCATCATCCTCCGCATCACAGAGAAGCAGAAATCAAGGAAGTGCCAGAAGGCCGGAGAAGGACAGAGCCTTCCAGCTGGCATGTGGGTGAGCTGTGCTGATTCAAACGGTAGCACAGTAAATGACTCCTGGCGCTCCCTCTGTACCAAGGTACTTATAAACCAGCACTAGAGACAACTTGAATACTCATGTTATTAACAACAACAAAAACAACTACCCCTGGCTACCATTAACTCACCCGACCCTAGGAAACCCTGAAGTCCCAGTCTCTTATTCCTTTACTCAAGGCAGGGGTTGAGGCAATGAATAAATAAATGATGGTAAGCACCCTTCCATACTGCTCATCCCTGAGATGGGGACTCAAGCTGCAAGAACAGTGGGGTGTGCTCTACAGCTTCGATGGCCTGAGGCCTGCAGTCCTCCTGAGGGGCTGCCAAGTGCCCTGCGCTCCTGGCAAGGAACTGCACGGGACACGACAACCTTAGGAAGAGGAAACGTTCTGTGTGTTGTCCCACAATTGTAGATCTACATCTTGGGAAGGAAGTGGACCAACAGCCAAGTGCCACTAAACAAACACATCCTCCCCTGAACTCGGAGGCAAACAGTACTGATACTGTAGCTAATCAGTTGCCAGCAGCCAGGGTTCGCTGGAAAATAACGAGAGCATAAGATATGCACACACATATATTTGGCTACCACTGTGCTCGCTTCTGGACCCAAGACTAAACAGAAGCAAGAGTAACTGCAGACCCAGGGGTAGGGAGTAGGGCCTCACTCTAGAATTAGTTACTTCTAGAGATAGCAAGACAAAGGTTGCTCTTCCCTTTCACACCAAAGCATAAATAACCCTTGTAATTCTCAGCTACATTAGTGAGACTCAAGGTTGTCACTGATCAAATTAGCCACTAGCACTAAGAAAGCTACCATACCAACTGTTGAGAGTGTTATAGCATAAATAGACTGGAATGCCGTACCCGCTCAATCTCCACTAAAGGCCTTTGTTCAAGGGGTACATTTTACTTTAGCACTTCTCAATGCCATGGACCCATTGCCCCACAGCACTACCGAGTCAAGCATTATTATCCATCCACCCAGCCTCAGCAGCACCTCTGGCACACTCTTCCTACACCCACCTGACTGCCTCGGTGGTCCTGATTTTACCATACCCTGATGAGCATCACGGGTACTCGTTTCAAAAATGAATGAGTAGTTTTTATTTAGAGGATTCCATCAGGAGGTGTAAGTACATTTGCAATGGACTTTCGGGCTTCTGTGAGTTCCATGGTTGCTATGGTGTTGCTAGGACACCAGAGCTGCGTGTGATGGACAGATAGAGAAGTGATTCCTGCCCACTCCCTCTCAGGTTGCTTTGGATGCAGCAGCCGGCCAGCCCTTCCTCCTTCACTCTCAAGCAGACTCGGTCACTTCCTGCCCTAGGTGCCACTGCTCTGCTGATCCAAGTGAGCCCTCCTGGATGCCATAAAGCAATGGCCCAGACCTTTTTCCATGACCAAGGCTGATCCCCAATCTCCAACCATCAGAGACAAGTGCAGACAGAGTACGGCAGCCTGGGGCAGTGTCACAGACTCCCGTGAGATTGGTCCTTGGCCCTAGTTGTTCTTCCATAGTCTAAGCTAGTGACTCAAAACTGCCAGAAGGCATGACAACACAAAACAGAAATGGGGAAACCCAAGTGACATAAGTTTGGTGAGTTTTGTCTTTTTCAAAGAGAGGACACTAACAAGGAGAACCCCTCATCCACCAAGTACACATTAAAATACATTCTGTTCAAGCAAAAATAAAAAATATTTAAAAACCACCAAAACAAACAAACAACCCCCAAGCCTCCAGAAGATGAAAATTCATCTATCAAAACTCTTAGGCTACTGTTCATCTTTCTGTGTTGAAATGAAAATCACCCCTACAGTGATATGTAATAATTTCTCTGACTCATCTGACACGTTTTAGCAATGCCCTTCCCCCAAAACACAAGGAACAAAGAAGAAGAAGAAGAAGAAGAAGAAGAAGAAGAAGAAGAAGAAGAAGAAGAAGAAGAAGAAGAAGAAGAAGAAGAAGAAGAAACAGGCTAGAAGAGCGATGGCTCAGCATATAAGATCACTGGCAGCTTTTCTAGAGGACCAGAGTTTAAGTCCCAGCACCTACAGGGTGGTACACAACCACCCATAACTCCAGTTCCAGGGGATCTAACACCCTCCTCTGGCCTCCTAGGGCACAGGGGACACACAGAAGAAAGAGGCGGGATTCTGAACTCTGAGAGCATCTGCAACATCCATCTAAGCAGTCACTGTGCTGCTGACATCACAGACACGGAGGGAGAAGCCCGAGTAGGTCGCCTCCCTCTGTCCCTAGCAATTACTTCCAGGGGAAGCAGTAAGGAAATAGTAACTGGTTACTTTAAAGAAACAAATTGGGTCAAAATGCTGAGTGAAACACCTATAACATGAAGGCCAAGTGTTCCAAAATCCCTGACTACATCGGAGGTGTCTGACCTGGCTAAGAACAGCAGGTAGTAGCCAGGACACTGACAATAAATGGGCTGGGAAACGGCAGAAAACCTCATTCCATACACCCCCCAAATTTAATTTCCAGAGCTAGGGTTACTTAAGTTTGAAATTTTAAAAGCCAAAGCCTTTGGATTTCCATGGACAATGCATAAGTAATAGCTCAAAACCTTTCTTTCCAGAAAACCCCTTCAGCACATTCTCCTACAGTGCATAAACCCTGAATCAGCCATTACTGGTGGTCATTTCTGCCTTCTACAGTGAAGCCCTTTTATGAACTCATTAGCTGAGAGCAGGGGAGGGAGGGGCAGCCTACATAATGGGCTTACACGGGAAATTTGAACGCTATATTATCAAATTTTAATACACGAAGGTTGCTTTTCCCTTTTTTACTTACGAAGTTCCTTGCTGGGGATCAGGGTGGGTTCTTGAAGGCGTATCATATTGTTCTGTGGGGAGGAAGATACAGTCAGAACAGCATGGAAACAGGTTTATACAACCAACCATTCGCTCTGAGTTCCCTCTTGTCTGCTTTTTCCAGTTACCCAGGCGCATTTGCACTTGATGCAGCCTCTCGGGATGGCGTTTATGATCTTGTGAAAGAGAATGCTTGTATGGAAATGGCAGCAATGGACTTTTAGCCAGAGCACAGAGCTTGAGGGGGGCACCCAATCTGCTCATAACTGAGGGGACAGTTTCTGTTCTTGATGACTAGGCCCTTAAGGGTGCTCCATGACAATTCTGTTCTCAAATCCCACCTGGCTTGACTCTCGGGTCCATCCATGTTTGCAAGGCTCTCTCCCACACCTGTCCTTCCCATAGTCTAATTCATTCACTCAGCTGCTATTTATAGACAGCCTGGTAGAGACCAATATGTATACAGACATCTGTCCCAGTCTGCAAAGGTGCCTGAGGGACACGAAACTAAACATCCACAACCCAGGGCAGTCTGAGGTAAGTACAAGGGGCAATTATGTAAATTTACTGTCCTGAGATTCCAGAGCAGTCTACCAGTAATGACCAAAGGCCAATTACAGAAAGCTTGCAATGGCCGAATCAGAGAGAACATGTGGGATTCTGCCAGCAGCGTGAATGCAGGAAGACCTTCAGGAAGAAGGAGAGCCCATGTGGAGAGATGGAGGTCAAACCCTGGGTCTCTCCCGCGTGAGGTTGGGTGTGCAGTGTGCGGTGGCCAGCAGGAACAGGGGTGAGAGCCAGGTTCACAGAACCGGATCCAGGACAGAAAGTACAGGGACACAGCACAGGGGTGCCACAGAGAGATTCATCCCCGAGGACTGTACTGATGTATCCGAAAGGCAACTAAAAGTAAGGCCATGTGCCAGCTGGGAAGCTGCTGATGTGTCCACACAGGGACAAGGAACGGGTCAGGGGACCAATGCTGGGTAAGCTACTCTTAAACCGCACTTGCAGTTACCCACTCTCTCCTCACGGTGGCAGCAGCTCTCACATTTTCAAATTGTCCCATGGCCTAGACATCTAGAGCTCCAAGAGCCAAGAATTTACAAGGACTCTGATGGGAAGACATCCTGGCCAATGCAAACTGGAAATCTTTAGGTGGCCATGTTGTGTAAGCATGGGCGTAAGAAGCAAGACACTCAGATATTCTAAAACATAGGTTTTGGAACACTTACTGTGACTCTGGGTGGCAGAACTGACGTGCAGAGGATCCTAAGAAGAAAAGTTCACCATCAGAGCTGTGTGGCTGGCGGACAGCAACACCATGCAGGCTTTATAGCAAACGATATTTTCATAAAACTCAAATTTGGAGAAAACAATGTAGCGATGGTGAAGAGAACACCTCATGAAGCAAAGCACCCGCCTCCCTCCTACAGGCAATCATCAATCACACCAAACAGACAAGATGGACACTGACTAACCCGATCTCTGCGTGTTATCAAAGGATCTTCTTTGTTTAAAAGTACTGCTATAAACGGGGTGGAATAAGCGGGTAAATCTGGGGTTTGTAGGTAGAGCTCCTCAAATCATTACCATGGAAAAGGTTCTTAGAAATATGAATGTATGTGCACCAAGCCAGACAGACCCCGTGCTCAGGAATCATGCTAAAGGTTACTTAAAATACACTGGGGGCTGGTGAGATGGCTCAGTGGGTAAGAGCACCCGACTGCTCTTCCGAAGGTCCGGAGTTCAAATCCCAGCAACCACATGGTGGCTCATAACCA
>NC_034602.1:92061518-92066228 GCF_900095145.1 Mus pahari | reverse complement strand
CAGCCTGGTCTACAGAGTGAGTCCCAGGACAGCTAGGGCTATACAGAGAAACCCTGTTTCAAAAAACCAAAAAGAAGGGTCATGGCTCTTCCACAGCCACCGGGACAGCTCACAACCATCTAATACACCAGTACCAGGAGAGCCATCAACCTCTTCTGGTGTCTGTGGGCATGGCACAGACATGCTGCACACACAAAGTCACGCATGCAGGCGAAACATCCATGCCCATTAAAACAAAACCGAAAAATACTTTTAAAGTATAAGCCAAAAAGAAAAGGATGGCTGTTTTAATACATCACTGAAAATGAGCCAGTAGTCTGTTTGGTTGCTATGGAAACCAACACTGGCGTTAGCTGTTCACTTCACTTCAAAAAACTTTTAGGAAGTATGAGATAAACAAGGGTTTGTTATCTAGCGGATAAGCCCTCAAATGAGAAACTGCATGAAGAAGTTTTGAATGCTGCCAGAAATAAAGCCCTATACAATTCTAAGACATTCTTACTAGCATGGGAAGGAGAATAAATTATCTAAAAGCCTTAGGAAGTACCATAAAAGAAGCTAAACCATGACCTTTAGCCCAGTCTCCAAAGATTCCAGCGAGCACCGACCAGAGCACCACCCTGTATTCTTCTCACTGCGGTGGATACGGTATCTGCAGTACGCCCCTACACTTCTCTCTGCTCCAGATATTGTGCCTGTCGTGATTTATGGAATTACCTTTGTGGGGAAAGGAAATCTGGACGGCTCGGCTGTACTGGGCGTGTGTATGGCTGTCAGAGGCGGCGGCCATGAGTGGGTCATTTCCTAGAAAGAGATTTGGAAAAGGAAGGAAAGGAGAACATTAAGTGGAACATCCGAGTTCGTTTTCAACTTAAAATCACAAAGTGGCCAACACTTGTGCCAGGCTACACTGGAAGATGAAATTACAAAAAACTGACAAAAACAGCTTAAGAACATTAGATTAGAAACTGAACAGGGTCCAGCAAGAACACCACAGTGCGCAAGCGCTCCAGCAGGTGCCGCAGGCTGGGGCAGCTCTGGGAAGGGTGAGCCGAGAAAGGCCACCATTCGGCACATTCTGCCCCCAGCTTCTCCACTGCACTTCCGGGAATTATTGAAGTTCAAAGGAAGAACTTTCCTGTTTGACTTAAACAAACAAGTCATTGAGGCCACTTGCTCTGCTCGGGAGGGTTCTAATAGATTTGACCCTTCCCTGGCGGCACTGCTGGCAGGCTTCAGAGCAAAACTCTCATGGTCACTCCCTAATATCTGAGTTGAAGGCAAGGTTTCTAAAACTTAGAGATTAATATGCTCTTCAGCACAATCGTGGTATTTATGCTGCTTTGCTTAAACACTTAAGGGGAAATAGGTATTGTTGTTAAGTGTATAATCACAAACACCCACATATGTGCATGCACATGTGCGCACACACACTTAGATAAGCAGGGTGTGCAGAACTCTCCTCCCGGGTGTTGAGATTAGAACACTCGGGCCCCAACCAGGCACTCTGATCACGTGCCAGTGAGCTCTCTGCTCTTTCGCTCAGTCGGCATACTCCAGGTATGGAAGTCACCAAAGGGTGTGAAACATAATCCGAATGTTTCCCAATTACTTATTACAACCATGGTATTGTGACTTTTAACTACCAATTATTCCTAACATTACCCAAGACCTAAGGCTATGTCCTGAGAAAGTCCACAGCTGGGAAGTACGGCAACACCTGCAGACTCTAGGCTGTACTGTGGTAGTTGGAAAGAGCTTTCACACTTCCAAAACACATTAGGCATTAGGAGAATTGGGGCCATTACAAAGAAAAGAATGGTTGACTCCAAGCCATCTTACCGGCAAAGATGGACTACATGGGTACCTCTTTAGCCCAACTCTGCTAAGGCCCCACAGCTGTAGTCTTCTCTCCCTCCTTGCTCATTACACACACACACACACACACACACACACACACACACACACGAACCACCATGCCACTTCTCTAGAAACACTAACCTGTGGCCTTCTCCCCACACTATTCCTTCGCTCCCTACTTTGTTCACTCACCAGTCATCACATTGCAACTTTACTCCTACCCCTATCCCCACGGAAGCAATGGCTCTATCATCTTCACTGATATCCTAGTACCTAGAACCATATCTGGATACCAAATAATGCAAGCAATAATGCTACTCCCCATGAAGCCGTCACCTCAGGAGGCCATGTGGAGGTGATGCCTGAGTGTGCTCCTCCCCGGCCCCTGGGCACAGGGATCACATGCTAGTTCAGAGCCCTCCTTCCACCATGAGAAAGCCAATGTCAGAGAGAACATGGAACAGGGAGGCAGGGTTGGGTTTTCTCTGTGAAGAGGCCCATGCCACCTCCGTCTTGGGATGCCTTCCTCCACTTCTCACTTTTGATTCCCAAATGTGACTTTGCTCACATTTCGGTCCGAGCCTCCCCGGCAGAGTACTGGATGAGGAGACGGGGGTGGGGGGTGGGGGGGTGGCTGTTTTTACTAAGGGACAGTACTATGATGCTGTCATCCCTGAGCGAAGGATATGGTTTGTCTTCTACACATATCAAACCCCACAGCACAATGCCCATGGAGGCCCACCCTCTCTCTGTCACTCCGGGGTAAATGCAGAACAGATCATACCGTGCTTCAGAGAGGACGCTAAGTGGTCATCTATGACAAGTAATTTAGGATTTTGAGACGATGTGTGGAAAATTTCAGAATCATGAAGTGTAAAAGTTAATACCAAAGCCTGAGCAGAGTAATTATCCACCCTCCTTGCTAATTGGCGAGAACATCAGCTTTCGGTGGTTCAAAGCCTATCTCTGAGGAATGACTGCAAAGCCCCAGCTGCAGAAGGAAGAATGCCAGGCACAGACAGAACTAACACAAGTACTGTTCACACATTTGCTGAAATGCTGGTTCTGTTTGTTTTTAAAATAAAGAAAAATCACAAATAAAAAATATAGTCAGTATTCTTTCTTATTTACTGGCAGCATTGGTTAGTATTTTTGCAATGAGGATAGAATTAAAGTAAAATTTGGGGTAAGTTTTTAGAGAAAAACAATGAACAGAAGATTAAAATTCATAGATCCAGAACTTCCAAAGAACCAAATTTTACTATAAAAGCTACAAGAATACCATTAAGACCAACAGGACCAAATCATGAGCCACAGAGAAAGGAAGAAAAACACAGGAAAACACCCCCACCCCAGGTTATTACAATTACTGAATACAAGTAATAAATTAAGCTCTGAATTCCTGGGGGGGGGGACGGTCACATGACAATTTGTTCACGTCTCTGACTTGAGAAAAGCAAGCTCATAGTTCAAGAGAAGAAGCTACTAAGATTAATTTAGTTATTTTGTTGTTTGTTTTGTTTCGTCTTGTGCAAGAAAACCAGAGCGAGTGGGTAATGTGTGTGTGGCCACGTTTACAAGAGGTACTGTACATAATGATACATTTATAGCAGCAGGCGGGTAATGTGAGGATACATATGCGGGAGGTAATGTATATAATGATACATTTGCTGCAACAAGGTGTTCACACAACTCACATAAGCAACCAGACAAAAGCAACCCAATGTGGAAGTCTAAATATGACCATTCATTCATTCATTTCCCTCTGTGTGTGTGTGTGTGTATGTGCGCGCGCGCGCCCGCACAAGTCACACGATTCTCACTGCTTCTGCAGTGCACTGCTGGATTAAAGCAGCACTCACCTCCACTGATTCCAAGTTTCAAGATCTCATTAAAGAGGCCACAGGCACAGGTTTCACTGTATGAAAAGCAAGATCACAGACACGGACACAGGGCGATTTAACGCCTGGTACTGTCCATGCTACACCCATAGAGGGTGTTTCTTCTCTGGGAAATGAGCACAATCCCCAGCTTTTATGGGAAAGCAGAACTTCAGAAATTCATAAAACACTGATCCAAATTCTAGCAGTTTGTAAACTTCATTCATCTTCAAGCCCACACAGTAATTATCAACTAACTCACCTTCAGAATCTCTTCAACACAATGGACTTCATTGGAGTACGGCTGCTGCAAAGGAAACAAGAGAGAGCTTAATTTAAAAACCTTTCCAGTGGGACTGACTGCAGGACTAGGTACAGGTGTGGACCAGCCTGGGAAGGTTGGCTTCAGGACCTACCGTTTATTACCGGAGTGCTAGGAACTGAACAGTGGAAGAAGGGACCACCGACTCCAGCTAGGGGAAGAGCAAGAAGCTGGAGTCCTGCTCGCCCACACCCATCTGAATGTAACCGTTAGGTTGAAGGTAGCCGGGGAGAACAGTGAGGGTTGGAGGTCATAGCTCAGTAGTAAAGCACTTGCCTGGCTTGTGTTAAGGCCCCATCTCAACAAGGAAGAAGGGGGAAGGAGAGGATGAGGGGATGGGGGAGGACGGTATTAGTAAATCTGAGAGCACCAGATGAACAGAAATGGAGGCAAGAGTAATCAAGTAATGAAGCTGGCTACCCTAACATCCACTGAGAACCCAAGCTAAAAGAACATGGACATGGATGATGTCTGAACACTAGAGGACCACAAGGGCCAAGCCCAGGCGGGCAACAGCTCTTCATTACAGTTCTCTACAACTCATTCGATGTTTGAAGATTTCTATCTGTCTCTCTCCCTGTGTGTATGTGTCTGTCTTTCTGTGTGTGTGTGTGTGTCTCTCTGTGTGTGTGTGTGTGTGTGTGTGTG
>NC_034602.1:92048157-92061433 GCF_900095145.1 Mus pahari | reverse complement strand
TGTGTGTGTGTGTGTGTGTGTGTGTGTGTGAGAGAGAGAGAGAGAGAGAGAGACAGAGACAGAGACAGAGACAGAGACAGAGACATATGTGTAGGTACTCCCAGAAGCCAGAGGGGATGTCACAATCCCTGGTTACACACTAAGTTGTAAGTTGCATGGTAGGGTGTTATGAATCAAACTTGGGTCTTCTTTTCTGGAGAACAGTATGAACTCATAAATGCTGAGCCATCTGTATGGCTTTTATGTGCACAAGCCTTTATGTGCATAAAGGACAACACAGAAAGTGATGAAATAGAGCAACCTGGAGCCAAGACTGACTGACTACTTTTGCCTCCACTTCCCTCATCTCTAACTAAATAGAAAGCATCAGATGTGGCAGCTAGACTTGCTGTGATAGACAGCTCTGGGGAAACTCCACTTTATAGTCTGTATGTACTTTAAAGCACAAAAAAACCCAAAAAGGTTAAATCTAAAATTATCCTACATTAGAAACCTGGAATGCAGCCCACAAATCCATCGTTTCCAGTGGAACAGCCCCTTCTGTTTTGTGTCACTCCTGAGCCCTTTTACACACAGCAAGTGCCACAGCAGATGATGCCCCAGCTAGCAAGACCACCACCCCACAGACAGCAGGTACCTTTACCCTGGGCTCAGGTACAACTGAAGAGTGTCCCATCCTGGGCTGGAGAGATGGCTCAGTGGTTAAGAACACTGACTGCTCTTCCAGAGGTCCCGAGTTCAATCCCCAGCAACCACATGGTGGCTCACAACCATCTGATGGGGTCTGATGCCCTTTTCTGGTGTGTCTGACTGAAGAGAGCAATGGTGGTGTACTCATATGCATAAAAGTGAGTGTCCCATCCTATAACACTGGTTGCTAATTCACAACCGAGGGTTTGTTAACCATCATCCTAGTCTTTCCAACTTAGGAACAATCAAAAGAAAACAGAGTATAACACCTGCACTAGGCTGTGAATGAGTCTAATGGACATGTGAGCCTTGCAAAGATAGAATGTGTTCACTAAATACCCTGATGACTTGGGAACATTTCTGGAGCTTTGTATTTATGAGGCACGGCCAGGAGGTTCCGAGGAACAACCCATAGGGCTAAGGACATGCCTACTACACTGCATCTATCCAATCCCTCCTCAGACATTCTGCATGTCAAACTAGCTTTTAGTTTCCAAAATCCACTAAAAGATGTCATAGGACCAAATGATAGTGCCACATTTTAGCATAAATATCAGAAACAAAAGGAGAAAAAGGAAAAAAAAAAAAAAAAAAAAAAAAGGCTGTTTTCACCTGGACGTAAACTACACTGGTTTCAATGACTGACATCTATTATTAGAAGAAAAAGTCACCATCAGTGGTGCGCATGAATCAGAGACTGGAACGCCAATGTCTATGAACTACAGTCTGCCTCCTGCCCGGGGCTAAGCCAGGGAATGGCGGAGAAGCAACCAGCAGAAATGGTAAAGCACGCTCTGATGAGACCAACCAAGACCTGGACGATTCTTTCTAAAATCAGAATGCGGAATGTGGTGGGAAGCCACCCTCCAAGGTGTATCCTCCCGAGAGGTGACTTCAGCTGATCCTCACACCCCCTTACTCTCCTTCCCAGGTAGAGCATGCTCCCTGGTGCTTCCTCCTGCCCGCATGCCCATCCACACACACCGTGAACTGCTGCAGGGTTAGTGTTCATCCCCTACTCCCCAACCCACCTATGTGCGCCCGGCTACCTCTGAACCTATATTTAAAAGAAAGGGCTGGTGAGGTGGCTCGGTGGGTAGGGGTACCAGCCTGATGAGGAGGTCAGTGCCCACAAGCCGCATGGTAGGAGGAGAGAACCAAATCCCAGTTTTCCTCTGGCCTCTACATTTGTGCTGTGCCTCGTGCACACCCACGTACAAAATACACATGCATCTGCACACACACATACACCATACATATTCATGTGCACAAACACATACATATGTACATATGCACACACACACACACACACACACACACACACAAACACTCTCCCCTAAGTAATAAATGTAAAACAAAAAAGAAGCTACGTGAGTCAGTGCAGCCCAAGTCTACCAAGGTTTCATCTGAGAGTTCGAATCTCTAGCGAGTCAGAGAAGGACAGGTTGCCTGGAGCAGTAAGTGCAGCTCAGCACCTCCCAGCCTGCCTCTGCCACTGAAAGGAAACATCCAACAAGGACGGAGATGCTAAAAAGACCTGTGTGCTAACTCTGCTCTTAAAAGCCACAGGCCCTGTGGGGCTCAGGTTAGGTGCTGGCTCCTGCTGAGCAGAGCCAGGCTCTTCTTCATGCAACTCTTGCCCAAGAATGAACTATCAGTCCTGGCTAAGAAGCTGGGACTTATAAAATATATACATATATTCCTTCTGGAACACTAGATAATAAAACGTAACAGAAAAATCGATAATTGGTCAAGAGGAACAGGGGTCTCCTAAGGCTGTGTGTGAAGGCTTGCTGACTAACTTCCAGAACTCAGTCCTGCCTCCACACTTGGTGTCCATGTTCCTGAAGTAGGTAGGCCACCACTGTTTACCTCACATCACACGGGATTCTATATAGAGACCAACAGTCCAGCAGGGTGACTTCCCCACGGGAGCATTTATAACGCTATTACAATAGCCCTACTCAACAAAGTAGAGAATACAGCAGCTACTTCTTGAACTCAGGTTATACTTGGCACTGCATTAAACTCTTTACATACTATTATTTCCTCAAATTGATACCATTGATTATGAAATCGATCACTAGCTTAGCATGGAGAAAGTTGTTCCATTCCCAACCCATCGACCCTGAGGTGGACATCCCTAATCCAAAAGCCTTTAGATCAATTAAAAGGTCTCAGAGTGGAATACGGTATCCAGTTTCATTCTCATATCAACCACTGCGGTAGGCATTGTTTTACAACAGGCAGACTAAAACTGATGTGTCATGCAAGGTCACACAAAAGCTCTGAATCGGCTGAGCCAAGCCTCAAGATCCTGTCAAACTGGCTTCCCAAAGACTGTCTGTGCCTGAGACAAGACACGCCAATATTTGAGCAGAAGCAGGTTTCTGTTCTATGCATGACCAAAACCATTTGTTAAGGACTTCACACGTCACCGTCTTTCTTGAGTGCTGGTCACCCACAAGTTCCAGAGCAAAACACTGAGCATGGCCTGAGAATGACACTCGGTACTGACACCAAAACGAGGAGTCCCTTGCAAAGGACTTCTGGACTTTGGTTTACTACCGAAAGAACAGAATAGAAGAGACACCTGGCCACTGAGACTGGCAGCTCCTGCCCAGGTCCCTTTGGCATCAAGTTTCAACAGAACAGAGCTTTTACGACATGAAGGCTTACCAGGAAATGGGGGCCACGGCGGTTGGATACTGGAGAGGGAGTCAGACCCCAGCTTCTCTAGGGTGGCTTCACTTGGGATCTGCTCTGTGATCTTGGATACAACTCAACTTTGGGACTATTTCTTTATGGTGATAAAGGAGAATGTTACCAAATCTAACCACCTCACAGGAGCAGTGTAAAGCTAAGTGCTGCCATGGGATTTAACATAAGGAAATGCCCAGTGCCAACATGAGTTATATAAGTATTATTCAGTAATGTGACTGTTTCAAAAGAAATTCTAACCAATTCTCACAGAAACTTTCCTTCAAATATTCTGACTCCTGGATTGCTGTCTGCTGCTCAGTGAGTTCAGTGTCCACTGTCCCCCTACCTGAAACTCATTTCCCCTCCCCCCTCCTGCTCAGGGGGTGGTAAAAACACACCCTGTCACTCCCCCTTTGCCATGGTGTTCCTGGGACCGCTTGCTATATAGCATGACTCCTGTGGAGACATCTGTACTGTGCCCTGTAGAGCTGCCCCAGACTTGTCTATTCACCATCAGGTTATGTCCTCTGTTTCTTCTAGGTTGCAAGGTCTAGGAAAGCAGAGGGCTGTCTCCCCTACCCACGCCCCGCCTACCTGACCACACACTACCTGCTACATAAATGCCACTAATGACATTTGCTGGTCTTTCTGTTCTTAACGAGTCCAATTCCAGGGGAGCCAGCCCTCTTCTGGCCTCTCCCAGAGACACACCAAGCACACACACGATGCACAAATACACATAAGAAAAAAAATTAAGCCGGGCAGTGGTGGCACACGCCTGTAATCCCAGCACTTGGGAGGCAGAGACAGGCGGTCTACAGAGTGAGTTCGAGGACAGCCAGGACTGCACAGAGAAACCCTGTCTCGAAAAAACAAAAACAAAAGAAGAAAAAGGAAAAAATTAAAATAAATTTCAAATATGAGGGTTTTGAAAGCATATTAGGTGCTGTAAGCTGTCTAAATTAGAAATAAACACCTGGGCTAATGATATAGAAACAAGTATATGCTAGAATATAGGATCCATCTGTTCCCATTTCTCCTTGGACTAGATTGGGAACAAGCAAAAGGACTTACAAGACCTAAGCTATGGGACAGATGCAAGGGTCACTGGCAGAAGAACAGAGACTTCCAAACCGCAGCATCACTTGGCAAAGGCTCCCATAAATGGGGCTGGATGGCAAGAGAGAGGAGCAAGCTAGGCTGTGTGGATGAGCACGAGCATATGGAAGCCAGGAGCTGTGTGGGTGGCTCTCCACATTTTGAGACAGGGGCTCTCACTACACCTGGTGCTTCTCGTTTGACTCGGATGACGAGTAAGGCAGCCCCTGGTATCTGTTTGCCTCTGCTCCCTTTACCCCTAATCTGCAGCCCCGGGCATGTGCTATCCAGATTTTGCATGAGTTCTGGTGGTCTCAACTTCATGGTTACATAGAACATTTTATACTGGAGAGCCATCTCCCCAGCCAGCCCAAGCTACCAATTCTAGTTACATGTATCCTTTGAAGTACAGCACTGATGTGTTCCAAGCAACATGTTTACAAGGTTTCAGGTCAGTCTGCAAACAACGGGATACTACAAACACTGACTAATGAAACTACGAGTTCGCATAAAAAAATACTATGAAACTATGATAAAGGACAAGGAAGCCGTATATGCCGATGAGAATATATGACATTATATACAGGACATTACTGATGAGGTAATACCCTAACTATATGAAATGGATGAAAAAAATAAATAAGGTGCTTTGTCAGCATTTACATAAGTGAAAGTGTCAGAGACTAGATTGTGTGTTTAGAGTTACTTGCCTATTATGCATAAAATACAGCTAAGAATAATACACAAAAAATAACCATCAGTTTCCTCTGCAAAGAACAAGCTCCTTTGGGATTACAATAGGAAAGATTTCAACTCCCTATCTCCTTTTTTTTTTTTTTTAATCTTTTAAATCCTAAGCCCTTAAACTTAGTGAAAAAACAGACATGGGCTGGAGAGATACCTCAGCAGTTAAGAGCACTGACTCACATATATAAAATAAATAAACCTTAAAAACAAACAAACAAACAAACATAAAAACAGAAGACAAAACCAAACCAAACAAAAAACCCCCACAAACATTAGACTGAAATGAAAAACTTCTCAAAGTCCACCACCTGCTTCCAGCTCTTGGCCCTTGGTTACCCTACCCTTCCTCTGTGGCTGTCCTGTCTCTGCCCTTCCAGAGTTGTCCTCAGCAGCACTCAGCCCGGCCCACTCACCACACAGCAGGGCACTGAGAGGCTGCCTCCTGATCAGCAGCCAACTTCCCAGTGGCATGGGCATCAGAGCTCGGCCTGTTCTCACTTTCCTAATGAAACTAGAAAAGCTTTGCTTGAGAGAAAGGCAGCTTTTGCCTCTCTTTCTCTTCTTGGCACTTAAGTGCTGAACAGGGGACAGAGGAGCTTGCCTCCTGAGTAAGGACCTCAACTGAGACTTCAGTAAGAAGTCACACAGTGACACACACAGGTCTGTCATCCTTTATGCTCCTGAGGCAAGACAGGGGCAGAGACAGGCAAATCCCTGGATGCCTGGGGGCTGACCAGCCTGGCATACACAGAAGCTGGGTGGGGGGACTCCCTAGGTTAAACACAGAAGAGGTTGTCCCCTGACATCGCCCCATGTCACATGCTTGCTCTGTCTCAAACGTGTTCATACATCTGTACAAGTGCACGTGCACACGCACATCAAGCACACACACACGCACACACACACACACACACACACACATGCTGGAGCACACATATCAAACACATTATAAATAAGTATTGAGTGTACATATGTGAAATACAGAAAGCCTGGAATGCCTATGATAAGGGAGAAACGAGACAGTGAGATGCTAAA
The DNA here is from genome assembly GCF_900095145.1 of Mus pahari. Classification (NCBI taxonomy): domain Eukaryota; kingdom Metazoa; phylum Chordata; class Mammalia; order Rodentia; family Muridae; genus Mus; species Mus pahari. The sequence goes on along the minus strand of NC_034602.1, from coordinate 92,055,160 downwards.
GTCTGTGCCATACACATAAATGCAATTATATGAGGATACCATAATCATCACTTCTGAGAAAGATTAGGAGCGGAGACCAAAAGGCCTGACTGAACAAAGCTTCACACAATGATGACTGTATTCTGTGAATACGCAGTAAATCACTACACAGCTAACTTGGCTCAAAGAACAGGCTCACACCACTTGGGTGTGCCTGCTTCTGCTGGAAGGAAGACACATAAAGAACAGGCTCACACCACTTGGGTGTGCCTGCTTCTGCAGGAAGGAAGACACATAAAGAATGGGCTCACACCACTTGGGTGTGCCTGCTTCTGCTGGAAGACACATAAAGAACAGGCATTACAGCTCCATAGCCCTTGGGTGGCTGTCTTTATGTCAACTTCCATACCCCAAACTTTAAGAGTTTTTTTTAAGGCTTCTGGATAGATGTATGTGAGTTCTTATATGTCAAATTAAAACAGTAAACACACACACACACACACAGAGGTGTTTGAGACAATTAATAAAAAATAATTACTAACACACTCTATACAGTTTCTTTAATTGAAAGGATGCTATATAAGTTGCAGTCAACTACTAAAATCTCCCCTTAATGATTATTAATGGGGCTAGAAATAGAAAGATGGATAAGCAGTTAAAACGCTCACTGCTCTCAAAGAATACCCAAATTTGCCTACACTGAATGGTTCATGTCCCCCTCTGGCCTCCATTGACACTACTGCAGAGATCAACACACACATCAATTTAAAAACATATTTTTACATGGTGTTGTGGTGCACACCTTAAATCCCAGGACTTGGGAGGCAGAAGCAGTTCCAGGACAGCCTGGTCTATAGAGTTCCAGAATAGACAGGGCTATACAGAGAAACCCTATCACAAAAACAAAACAAAAATGAGGTCCTGAGTTCAGTTCCCAGTAACCACATAGTGGCTCACAACCATCTGTAATGGGATTTGGTGCCCTCTTTTGGTGTGTCTGAAGACAGCTACAGTGTACTCATATATAAATGAAATAAATAAACCTTAAAAGAAAGTTGTGTTAAAGTTCACTCAGAAGTGAAGTACACAGATGAACAAATGTTCTAACAAGACGAGAGCGGCATCACCACCCCGGTTTCTGAGAGCATGTCTAACCTCAGCTTCCAGCTTTCTGACTGTCAACTACTGCTGCCATTAGTCACATGGTGTGGGGAGCTGAAATCCTCAGTGGGGCTCGCCTCGATCACGTGAGGCCTTATGATGACCACTGTGGATATAAACTATGAATGATGTAGTGAGAATGGCTACGTAGGCCCTAAAGGATAGGGGTAAAAATGAAAGTACCACAAGAAAGTCTAGATATCACACTGCAGTGATGGGGGGGGGGCGGGGAGAACCTAATGCTACTTACTAAAATGACTTCAGTATATGTGAATGTGAGAGGGGTTGCCTTGAGTGTAAACATCAAATGTGCAAATTATGAGTACCTCTTCACGGGAGGGTGTGAAACCACAGTGGTATATGATGTCCCTGTGTGCTCTGCACTGCCTAGATACCTAGATCTTGCCTGTGGGCACGCGCCCCTCACACACACATACACACACACACACGCACACACACACACACACGCACGCACGCACTCTGCTGCTCCTGTCTCTCACAGATCATATTAACATACAGTTCTGATCTAAAACAACAGTACTACATTACTCTGTCAATCGCAGGATGTTTACAGAGACTTAAGCCTACTCTCTAAGTGTCTGTGTCTGTCACATTTTATAAGTGGCACACAGGGTTTGGAAACCATGTCTAATTCCATGTTTCATGGGTACTTAGACCTTTTTTAAAAAAATACTTAAGCATAAGTGGAGGCTACATAGGCACTGGAACAAAAGGGAGTGGGTAGGGCTTTCCAAGCTGGATGAAGCTAAAGACACTGAAGTCATAGGAATGAGATAAGCCATTTAATCCACGCCATGTCAGGAAGCACGGAAGGTTTTAGCCTGGGTTTACTCAGAGGTAATCCCAGTGTCTCCTCCAGGCTTGGTGTGGCTTGTCTGTCTCCTGGCATTGATTATCCTCAAAAACAAAAACTAGAATCCAATGGGGAACTAGAAAGGAAAGGAAAGGCAAGTCCTACAGCCAGAGGCGCAGTTCCTACGAGGAAACAAACAGCTTCAAACTCCCATGTGGACACAGGCATTGTAACCAACACAGGAGACGGTGGGAAGAGATGGCCTTGATCTCCACATATTTAACAAGAAACAAATTTCCACGGAATAGGAAAATCACCTTGGGAAAGTATAGCTTCTTTATTATCATGCACCTGTCTAACACATACAAGTCCCTGGGTTCAATCCCCAACACCGAATCAACAAAGGATATCATAGGTGGTTATAAATTATTTATTTAAACCTAAATTTAAAATATATCATCGCTCTTTGTATGGCCTGTTTAAAACCAAACTCAAGTAGATTTCATGATGTGAGCCTGTGCTCAATGCAGAATCCAGAGAAGGAAACAAGAAACCAAACCACAGTGAAACAAAAAGAACCTCCTTTTGAAGATGAACTGCCCCTCAGTTATACCTGACCCAACAGCGGCCTTCCTGACAATTCCACCTGGCACACAGCCCATGGGGACACAGTCCTGGGTGTACCCACTTCCTTCCTGACATGGTAATTACAACAGCAGCTGCAGGCCGAACTGGGAAGTGTAACAGTTAAAAGCCAAGCTCCAGGTCCTTTCAACCTGAACTTCTTTAATTGATTTATTGTAACAAGCACCATGCAGCCAACTAGAATGCTCTCGCATACACACTAGAACGATGCAGGTGTGTGACTGCTTGGCCCCTGAGGAGGTAAGCCTTTAGCTGACCTCTGCGAGTCACCTCTGTGCCCAACAGTTGGTTTGGGGATGAAGGCTTTTGAAGATAGAATGAAATGGCTGGAACACTGTATTTAAAAAAAAAAAAAAAAAAAAAAAAAACAAGAAAAGTGCCAGGTGGTGGCATGGGCCTCTAATCCTAGCATTTAGCAGGCAGGTAGTAGAAGATGGGTCTCTGAGCTTGAGGCCAGCCTGGTCTACAGAGTGAGTTCCAGGACAGCCAGGGCTACATACGGAAACCCTTTCTCAAAAAACACAACAAATAAAACAAAACAAGCAAACAAATAAACAAAAAATTCATGGTATTGCAGAGGACCTGAGTTCTAGTCCAGCACCCATATAAAGAGGCTCACAAATGCCTGTGACTCTTGCTCCAGGAGGATCTAATACTTCTGGTTTTTGTGGGCACCTGCACATACACACACCCAAGCTACCTCCACACACACACACCTTCTAGACTAGGCTCTAATTCAACACACCCATTGAAAAACCAAAGCACTAAGATCTTTATAGGGACAATTTATATTTTGGCTTTTAAGTGGTCAATAGCTTCATTTCTCATATCATTCATTAATTTAGGCCAAGTGTTTGAAGGATACAGGAAAAACATCATTAGCTATAGGAATTATCAAACATTTATGCTTTTAATTGCCATAAAATATACTACCAATGTATACATTGTCAGGCATGGGGTATAATCCTGCAATCCCAACACTCAGGAGCAGAGGCAGGAGAATGTCCAAAGTCTACCTGAGCTACATAGTGAGACAATGTTTCAAAACACACAATAAAAACAAGTCTGCATTCGCTACAAATATAAAACTATGTACTCGTTTTTCTATCCTCACTATTACTATTTTATAAGGCAGGCAGGCAGGCTCCAGAGTCCAAACAAACAGCAACACAAATCTCAAGAGGTCGTCCAAGTCTCCTGTGGCAGGAAAAAGAAAAGAAAAAAAAAAGGAAGAAAGCTGTCTGTTACCTATCAGATATGCAGAAAGGGAAGGACGCGGGAGGGAGGCACAGCATGCCTGTAGCTGGAAGACTTCTTTATTTACCTTGTTACAGTCATGCACACGGCAGACTAAACCAGGTTGCACTGATAGATTCATAAGAAAGGAAAGAAGTCAAGACACACCTTTCTGCTCAGGCCTGGCCATTATCTTCCTTACTCTATGCTCTCCCTCTACTTTCTGACCGTTCCCACCTGCACCTCTGGCTGGATACTTACTGTGGGGCAGTGGGCCACTTACCTCCCTGAGCGAGTCTTAATGCCTTCCTACATGGCACAAAAGCTTTCCTGTCTCAACCCCTCCCCTGCCAGCCCTGCTCAATGCCACCAGGTTGCTGTCGCTGGTGCGGTGGCTGCAATGGCCGCCCAGACAGGGAAGAACTTTGCATGTCTTCCCTGGTACGGAGCCATAAGGAGCAGGAGTGCTCCCAGGCCCAACTCCCCTGGCTCTGCTCCTAAAAAACGCTCTCTCAAGGACAGCGTTGCTTAGCAATGTTTGCCTTCCCCCTGTACATTTGAAATTGGCAACATCTGTCCCTTTGGCAATTTTGACTCATGCAAAACACCATGTGCAAAGTTTAAAAACACAGCTTCACCGATGGGCACCCGCCCCTCCTCCCTTGCTCCCCCAAAAAAAACCAAGAGTGCAAAATGACTTACTTTTCCTTCTGCTCACAAGGGCGGGAGAAAGATCAGTGGTTTTACGGCAGCTGGTGGCACTTAAGCAAAATATTTAAGCCACCAGTGGGAGTTCCTGTTAAACTCCACCTAATAACTAGTGTGCCTGCACAATTACACCGAAGGATGTGTCTGAAATGGGAACTTCACCTGGGTAACAACTTCATTTAGAATAAATTCAGTCCTGTGGCAGTATGTGCACGCAGGAGTCACCAGTGAGATAAAAACCCAGGTCCTGGAGTAAATGTAGCAATCCCCTTTTCTCCGCTCCTCTCTCTCTCTCTCTCTCTCTCTCTCTCTCTCTCTCTCTCTCTCTCTCTCTCTCTCTCTCTCTCTCTCTCTCTCGTCTTTCTTCTGAACTGGAGAAAGCTAAGGCGTTCTGAATGGGAAGTGAGTGTTTTTACTACTCAGCTATACACCTCTCAAACCTCAAGAACACAAATAGAAAAAAAAATCTAATATTATAGATTTCAAGATAATCCTGTCATCTAAGTATTTGGTACTTCAGCTATCAGTTATCTTAGCATTTGCTTAGCTTATCATTACACACAAGTTCCTCACAGTGCTGATACCACATGCATAAGACAAAAATAAAATGTAGATGAAATATCCTAATTCTTCATATAACTTTTAAAGCCTGCTAGGAATTGAACAGTGCTCTGCACATTCAAACTCTTGGCATATGAACATTTTTGTTCCGAGTTTTAACAAATCAGGCTACAATTTACTCTTTACCTTGAGCCAGCCAATTCTGATACATTATGAGCAAGTATTTTCAAAACAATTCTGTTGAAACCAAGTTCTGGCTACAAAGGGTAGCCATGTGCTCTCAAGTCACAAAGACACAGGAGAAATAGAAGCTGAGGTCATATTCCTTGCACTCAAAGGTCCTTGACAACACGCCATGTCACTTAAAACACATACATGAATTCAACACACTAGGATCTCCTTCTCATTAGGACCCTAACATGATGCCTGCTGGGTGCAGATAGAACGGTCATCAAACTATGCTCCTCACTGTCTTCTGTAGGAAAAACATGAGCAGATTCTTCCAATTGGAAGAGTCTTGGAAATCTCAGATGTCAAGGTCATCTTTAGAGAATAAGTTTGCCTACCTTCACTAGGGCTGATGAGCAAGATTCTGATAGCCATGCAAAGCCTCCAGCTACGGCTCTACCAGGGACCGTGTATCAGTCAAGCTCACTGTATGAAACAGCATGAACATGCTCCTACAGAAGACATCCTTAATGAAACACAGGCCTTTTGGGGGACAGGGGGTGGGGGAGGGTGGCAGAGTCTTGTCTCACTATGTACCCTGAGTCGGCCTGGAACTAGATATCTTCATCTCTGACATCCTCAACCGCACAGAAATCTACTGTGTCTGCCTCTCAAATGAGGGGATTAGAGCCACACATCATGTGGCCCTGTGGCACCACCCTGACACCCCCCCTTCCTCCCTTTCCCTGTCTATTCAGCTTCTCCACCTCCACCCACATGCCGACCTCTCATTCATGCAGCCACCATCTCTGTAGACATCTGTGTCCTCAACATGCTACTCTGAATTAACTTGTGTGAAGGAAGGAATGTTGTAACTTCGGAGGGTGGGATCCTGTGCTCTTGGGGATAAGGAGGAAGGAAGCAGGGTGGGTGCTGTCCACCAGTCGAGTGCTGATAAACCCTAAAAGTTGGGGCTGGGAGTAACGAAAAACATGCCTCAAGCCATAAGTTGCATGAGGAAAAGAGAAAGGGGCTTCTAGGAAGAAACTCCAGGGCAGGGGTGGGGAGGAGGCAGCGGGCAGCAAGGGCCCCTCCTCCCTACTGTTGGGACCAGTTTTCACTCTGTAGCACACACTGGTCACACACTCACAACCACTCTCCCACCTTAGTCTCAGCTGCTGAGATGATACAGTTTTAAGCTATCAGGACGAGCAGCCCTGTGCCTAGTATGGCCTACAAAGCAAGGCCACTAGAGAGCAAACACTAGGATGTTCTTACCCAACTGCTGTAGTGTTACTGAAATTGGCTCTATTCTGAGGTTTCTGACAGAATTCCTACTCTTAAGGACAGTGGTTCTCAGCCTACCTAATAATGCTACCCTTTGATATAGTTCCTCATGGTGTGACGACCTCCAACCATAAAATTATCTTGTTGGTACTGTGTAACTGTAATTTTACTACCATAGTGAATCATATTGTAAATATCTGATATGCAACCCTCAACCCCAAAAGTCATGACTCAAGTTGAGAATGGCTGCTTCAGGACAAAAAGCCATGATCAATGCTTGTGGGGAGCCGCCCTCACATTCGCCATTACAAGATGGTGCTGATATCCTGTGCTCTAACAAACGAACAAGGCAGCTGCGCATGTGCTGGGTAGATTTCCATTCCCTTGTGCCCTGCCTTTCCCGTGGCGTCATCTGGGGTGACAGCAGGCCGCCAACCAGAGGGT
>NC_034602.1:92034003-92047957 GCF_900095145.1 Mus pahari | reverse complement strand
AAAAAAAAAAAAAAAAAAAGAAAAAGAAAAAGAAAAAGAAAAAGAAAAAAAAAGGAATAATCAAGGGAAATAAAACACAGGCTAACACCCTGTTTTGCAAATCATCTATAGCTTTGTTCTCCTGTAGTGGTAGTTAGCCTACCCACCTACACACGCGCGCACACACACACACACACACACACACACACACACACACCTTGGGTTGTCTTCATTGCTGAATATGTTGAGGCTGCCTTCTCCCATCTCCTATGAGCCCCACTCAACCAATGAGCTTCAAGACAAGCCTGCTGGCACAGCTAGACATGAACTTGACACAGTAATCACAAGATGGATGCTCACCTCACTTGGCACCAACACAGAACCACGCGGCCTGTCACCGTGCATGTAACAGTATAGGGTTTGAGAATCTTGTTGCCCCAGTAGCGTTTCCACACACATAGGGATGATGGAAAGCTCGGCTAAGACGATAGCTCGACAGAAGACAGTTGCCACCTCCTTGGAGCATACAACGCCAAGCCAGACAGGACCTCAAGTCCTCAATAGGGACAAAAACCCATGAACCTGTGTTCTAGCAAGCCCAAGTCTGCTTCTGCAATGGCATGAATTTTAGAACTCTATCCAGTAGGGATGAGCCCAGGACAAAGTTAATAATCTCCAATTCCTTCATGGGTAGGAAGAGCAGTGACATTTATGTCTAGAGCAGGTGGGCCAGTCTGATGACAGGAATCCAACTCCTTGTCTTTGGCTTTACATCCATTAAGCCCCACAGCCACAGCCACAGCCACAGCCACAGCCACAGCCTCAGCCTCAGCCTCAGTCACAGTCACAGTCACAGTCACAGCCACAGCCACAGCCACGGCCTCAGCCAGCCACAGCCACGGCCACAGCCTCGGCCATGGCCATGGCCACGGCCTCAACCTCAACCATCCACAGCCACATCCACAGCCTCAGCCACAGTCACAGCCTAAGCCAGCCACAGCAACAGCCTAAGCCATCCACAGCCACAGCCTCAGTCACAGCCTAAGCCATTCACAGCCACAGCCTCAGCCATAGCCACAGTCACAGCCTAATCCATCCACAGCCACAGCCTCAGTCACAGCCTCAGCCATCCACAGCCTCAGCCACAGCCTCAGCCACGGCCACGGCCACGGCCACAGCCCCTAAGTTCCTGCTGTTGCACCTGAGCCATCTGACGTTTGGTGTTTTCCAGAAGATAAAGAGTCAATTAGTTGGGCTAGAGAGATGGCTCAGCGGTTAAGAGCACCGACTGCTCTTACAGAGGCCCTGAGTTCAATTCCCAGCAATCACATGTGGCTCATAACCATCTGTAATGGGATTGGATGCTCTCTTCTGGTGTGTCTGAAGACAGCTACAGTGTACTCAAATACACAAAATAAATAAATCATTTTTTTAAAAAAATCAATTACTGTTTTGTTGGGAATTCAATGTTTCCAATGTTTAGTAAAAACAGTAAAATTAAGATTTCGATGTGGCGAATACTATGTTTTAGATGTTAGCAACTGAGTCTATTCACTGTTGCAGAGAGTGCTCCTTAATGGGGCAGTCTCTAGTTCCTCCTCTTACAGGGGGACAATATGGAAAGAGACTACAAGACAGATATATTCACATTGAAGAATCTCTTAGTAACTAACCAGACACATTTGTCCAAAGTATGAAAAGCCCTTGGTCAGGGGCAACCTTGCCCAATTATTCCTTTGGTCTCTGCCACGGTCTGTATGACACAGTAGGTTGGCACATACCACCTGACAGATCACAAAAACATGGGCCAAGCACAGTGCCATCAGTCACTGCAGGGCCTGTGTGGGAGGAGTCTGGGAGCTACAGGTGGCATGTACCATACCTGTCCCAACAAGGTTCAGAACAACGCACCAGTGTGTCCCCTTAGCAACTGCAACTTGAGTGGACATAACAGAGAGAGGTAGTCTTACTAGAAAATGAAGCCCAGGCCACGGGAAACCATGTTCAGGGTCAACAATTCCCACGTTACTAGGATACCAACTAATGATACCTTTGTGGCTGGAGGAGATGAGCAAATGTTCCACACGGTGTGCTTGGCTTATTCCCAGGAAAAGGGATGTATTCCATGCAAAACACTTAAGACTGAATCCTTGTCTATATTAACGATTTCATGACATGCCATTAAAACCAAAAAAAAAAAAAAAAAAGCCGGGCATGATGACACAGGCCTTTAATCCCAGCACTTAGGAGACAGAAGCAGGTGATCCCTGTGAGTCTGAGTCAGTCTGTCCTACATACTGAGTTCCAAGACAGCCACTGCTAGGTAGAAAAACCCTATTTCTGTATATACTTACGCAATCATCAGCACACAAAAAGCACACAAAAACCCTCACATGTAGAAAGCTTTTAAACAACTTAAAGAGGAATGTTGAAAATGTACAGATTTTTTTAAAAAAAATCATGGGGCTATGGGCATGGCTCGGCAGTCGCTGGCACCGGATACTCACGCTGGGACCCAGGTTCAATTCCCAGTATCCACATGGAGGAGGCTCACAACAACCTGAAAATGCTAAACCCAGGGTATTGAATGTATCCTTCTGAACACTGCACACACTCGGTATACATACGAGAGAAAAAAGAAACACAGGCAGAACCTAAATGTACAATACTTTAAAATTAATAAATCCATTTTTCAAGCTCATTTCTAAAATGAGTTTAGTGACATGTCCCCAGACAAACGTCCTAAATAGAGAATATCATTTCACATCACACGATTGCCCCTTCGGCAGGTGGAACATGTTAGGAGAATTATTCCAACTCCAGATCAAAAGCATGTTAGGTTAGGACATCTTCGTGGGGAGTGCAATGTGGCAGAAACTGCAGTTTTCAGTGCCCACTTGTGTGCAAACACAAACTAAACACACTGACTTCTGACCTCTAAATGCTCGCCTTGTGGAGGAAGGGGAGGGACAGAGCACAAGGTCGGTAGAGGAGTTACTAGGAGAGTAGCTCAGGGGAGAAGCCAGCTCTGTGGGGCTGTCCTAGGGAGTGGTGGGGCTGAGCACCACCACCACAGGAGAACAGGAGTCGCTCTGAGAGGAAAGCAAAGGTCAGCCAGGCCTCTCAGATCTCCGAGTGTAGCTTTCTCAAGACAAACCACCTCTATCAATACAAAGAAGGCAACTGGTAAGATGGGGTCAGAGGTGGGCACCTGAGGCAGGATTTCCTGGGCCCCTAGAGAGACCTGAGCCTATGTGTTAGAGGCCAGACTGGGCAAAATACCAAACAAAGGAAACCTCGGGGGAGGGGTGAAAACTAAGCTCACACAAAAGCAGAAAACAGGTTCAAGGTCAGCCATAAAGATCTCAGGTGCAGCCAGGCAGTGGTTGCTCAGTGTATCTTTAATCCCAGCACTTGGGAGGCAGAGGCAGGCACATTTCTGGTCTACAGAGTGAGTTCCAGGACAGCCAGGGCTACACAGAGAAACCCTGTCTTAAAAAAAAAAAACAAAAAAACAAAAACCAACAGATCTCAGGTTCAGTTAGAGCAGCGATGGGGAAAAAGATGCAAGGTTTGCCGTGGCGGGTCAGCAGGTAATATTCAGGGGACTAAGCTGCCAAACAAGCTGGTCAGAGAGAAGGTGATCCTAGCGCCCAAGGAGCAAGCCAATGTCTGGGACGAGGAAAGAGAGACTCTGTGAAATACATCTGAGATAACCACAACCTTCAACAAAAGCCCCAGAAGAGTGGATGAGAGCTTTAAATGTTTGAGGCTAGAAAATGTCGTCCAGGTCATTCTCTACTCCTAGCAGCTGACATCTCCTTGATAAACATCATCAGGTGAAGTTAGAGCCCTGGGAAGAAACAGGAAAACTTCCAACAGAGATGGAGCCTGTCTACAGAGGCAGGTAAAAGCCAGCCTGCCACCAAGGAGGTTCCATGGTGTGCCCCGTGTTCAGAGACTTCAAGCATGACATGACTTGGCATGCTTTCCTGGGTCATCTGGTGGCAGAACCCAAATGACAGAGGCCCAAGAGGCTGAGAGGAAACCCAGGCACAGTGCCTGTCTACTCCCACCGACACAGCATCAGCTATGGGAGCCAAAGTGTAGTGATGCCGGACAGGGGTCAAACCGCTCACAGTGCTCAGAGGCTTGAGTGTGATCCAGTAGCCTGAGCAGCGCGGCGCTAGCGGAAAGGGCGGGGCTTCAGGCGGCCAGATGGGGAATGGGCTTGGGGGGTGGGGCTGGGGCGAGAGAAGAACGTCTTCTGTGAGACCACAGGAGAAAAGCAAACTGACCACGCGGGTGGAGGTGACTAGGTGCGAGCAGAAATCTCATCTGCGGGCTGGTGAGATGGCTCAGCGGGTAAGAGCACCTGACTGCTCTTCCGAAGGTCCTGAGTTCAAATCCCAGCAACCACATGGTGGCTCATAACCATCCGTAACGAGATCTGACTCCCTCTTCTGGAGTGTCTGAAGACAGCTACAGTGTACTTACATGTAATAAATAAATAAATATATTTTAAAAATTATTAAAAAAGAAATCTCATCTGCATGGCTTCCAGCTCTGAAACGGAGAAGCTTAGCCCTGTGCAAATAGACAGCACTCACTCAGAACCTGAATTGAGTTTTAATCATCCCTTCATCAACGGCCCTAATTGCATTACATCAGGTGCCAACAGGCTGGCCGGGCTGCAGAGAAAATGGGGGAGCTGTAAACATAAGTTGCACAAACAGTCACCACTCCACAGACAAGCTTTGTGACAGGACAGTGTACTTGGCCACATAGGGCTGGACTTATTAAACTCCTAAGGGACTGAGTCTGCAACATATATATAATGGGATCGGGCCAATTCAAGTCACAGGTGGCTGTACCGGGAGGTGGGGGACGGGGTGGAAGGACAAATGAGCAAGTGCTTCAGAAATCGAAGAAGGAACAAAGTTAAGTATTTCTGATGGCTTGTAAGGTGGGGTACTTACTCGCCAAGTAACTATCTCTGAAGCTGCCAAGCCACGGATCTTCTTCCTCAGGATAGTTCGCCATGCCAAGGGATCGGAGGGGAGTGGAGGAGGGTAACGCAGGGACCCTGAAACTTCGGCAGTCCTGGACTCATGCCCTATGCAGGATTACAGGAGCTATACTTGTGTAACATATATTCACTGAGAACTAGCTCCTAGGGCAACGCCAAAGCCAAAGGTCTCCTTCTCTGGACTTTTGAATTATTTTCATCACCAAAAAATCCAGTGGGAGGGAGGGGCTGGAGAACAGGCTCAGTAGCTGAGGGCACCAGCTGCTCTTCCAGAGGAAGTTTACAAATGTCTCTAACTCCAGTTGCAGATCTGACACCCTCTTCTGGTCTTCAAGGGCACCAAGCACACATGCAAGCATACACATTAAAATAAAACATGCAAACTGAGTGCCAGGACTCAGGGGGCAGAGGCAGGAAGATCTGAGTTCTAGGCCAGGCTGGTCTAAAGAGTGGGCTGGGTCTGCACAGAAAAAAATCCTATCTCAAAACAACAAAAACAAAAACAAAAGAAACATCAAACGGGGAGCAGGTCCTGTGGCCCCTAGGTTCAACCACAAGCACTGAAATCCTTTAAAATAAAAAGTAAAAATTGGGAAGGCTCAAATCTCTTGGTATCTTTGATTCCATCGGGCTGAGCTTTCTAAAATCTACTTCAGCCTTTCTGCCCTAGCACTACAAATTACTACTCCAAATTCCACCTTCTTTTTCTTATATTTATACATTTATTTATCCTTGGGATGTGGCTAGAGGGTAACTTTCCCTTCAACTTGTAAGTTCTGTGGGAGAGGGGGGAGGAAAGTGGATAGAGAGTGGAGATATCTCCCGCACCTTGGAGTCTCTGCCACTGAAAGAGTATCTGAGACACAGGACAGCAAGCCAGGCAGCCTCAGCACATCTCCTGAGGGACAGGCGGGCTTTTGACTGGAGAATCGGGGCTCCGGGCACAGAAGCTCTGCTGTTAACAGCTGACTATATGTAAACTTGTCTTCTTTGGTCAGTGTCACTGTAATGTGACAGTTTCCTCTGATCGCTGCCAGAGCCCTGATGCCAGCGGCAGCTGCTGTGCCAACTGCCTGGCACTGTTGTGTGGTTGGGCCAGTGAGGGGGGCCAGGCAGATGGAGGGCTCAGGGTGACCCACATGAGTCAGAATTCAGAATCAGGAGGAGTTAATCAGGGAGTACCTCTCTTTAGATTACGGGTGTTGGGTAAAGACTTGCAAACTATGTTCGGTGAAGAACCAGAAATGAGTGCCCTCGCCCTCTGTGGAGGCTGGCAAAGTCCCGGATGGACCTGCACATCTAAAAATAGAAGCTTAAAAATAGTGACAAATGACCCACAGACATTTTGAGCAGAAGTTGTTAAGACAGCCCTGGCTGCTTTGTTGGATGGTGTGTTTTCTGGGGCTTTGTTTTAAAGGCCAGTATTTACAAGCTAGACATTTCTAAGATCAGGTAGAAAGTGAGACCTTCCATTCCCGACCAATGCCCTCTCTGGTGCAAAACCAGTCTTCTACCTAAAGGTTTTGGACTGGGCAAGGTTCTGAAACACATTTTTAGCTCTGACAGAACATTAGGAAATTTTTTAAAAAATAAATAATTTTTTGAAAATCTGAAAAATTGCTGGAAATGAGGTAGTGCAAAGAACAGAGCTGCCTGCAGTAGCCCAAAAGGAGAGCTAATACTGAGCCTGGAAGGTCTGGTGGGGGGGGGGTGTTAGCTGGAATTGTTGTTTTCCACTCTGTTCCTTCTCAAAACTGCCAGAGTACATTTGGTACCAGGATAAGAAATTCCTGTTCCTCCTAGCTCTGCTCACACTTCACACACACACACACACACACACCCTCACACCCTGGTCCCTAGAGCAGTGGCTCGCCCAGCATGGGAGTCTCCCCTGCCTGGCCACTCTCCCAAACGGTTTAACTCTTCACTGTGCTGTTTCTGTGTGTGACATTTAGTTGACAGGAACAGAAAGCCAGATATGATGGCTGAATTAATGGTTTTGGGTTATAGACTCTTTGGGCAGGACGATCAATACTTAGAAGATATTTTAAGCAGAAGGGTCGTGCAAACTTGGTTTTGAACTTGCATTTCTATTTCCTGGTTGCCAAGAGGTACAGAGTTTGACCCTGCCCCCCCCCCCAAAAAATTATTTCCCATTTAAATCTGCTGTTTGGCCAGACTCCACAAGAACTCCATAACCAGCTATTTTTACACTGATTTTTGATATTTTTAGCTGTCCAAATCATTAGACTGACCAAGTGCGACCCTCCCCTCCCCCACAGGGTCTGGGCTACAAACAAACCAGGCTTTTTCTCCTGAACTTCATCTGCTATCTGAGTGAGCGTGGCCTACTTTCAGCCTGCACTTCCCCCTTTAACCCCACGGTAATTTGTCAAGCTCAGTCTAAGCTCCTTAATCCCCTCGGCTGAAAGATTTCGAGTTTAATGTTTTAATCTAGGGGGCCTTTAAGTAATTAGAGGTCATATCTCTAGCTCTCTCCTTCAGATAAATTACCTTTTTACTTCTGAATTCTAATTTATGATTAACAGAATTCTAAGAACTCACAGTGGTCAAGCAGTTGAAGCTTAGGACTGAATGTGTGAACAAGAATGAGCACTCTGGTGCCGGCTGTGTCTCACGCCTGTGGCTCCCCTAATTATCCACACGCACAGGATATTCTGTGGTAATTCAAAAGAACCTGCAGTACATCAGTATTCACAAGTCAGTAAACCCTTAAATACTTAAAAAAAATGTTTGACTAACGTACCAATTGTATGTATTTGTGAGAAAGTATGATTCTTCAATACATGTTTACAGTGTGTGCTTGTGTGCTCTGGTGTGTTATAGTGTGTACTAGTGTATTCTAGTGTATATGTGTGTTCGAGTATGTACTAGTGTGTTCTCGTGTGTACTAGTGTGTACTAGAGTATGCTAGCGATTGCTAGAGTGTGATAGTGTATGCTAGAGAGTGTTAGAGTATGCTAGTGTATTCTAATATGTACTAGTGTTTACTAGTGCATACTTGTATGTTCTTGCCTGTTCGAGTATGTACTGGTATATACTGATGTGTACTGGTATGTTCCGAGGTTGTAAACAGACTCTGTATTCTATCCAGCTAAGACTCACACTTGTGGCAGCCCTTTAGAAGTGCTGCATGTTGCTTTCCAGCATCCTGCTACACTTTCAATTCCTTAAGTCACTCTCAACATTCTTTTCATGCCTATGAACTTGTGAGCTTTTGGAGAGAATAACTTTTCTATTAGTTAATCTGGACACTCTTCTCACTTAAAAGCTCTTTCCTGTCAGGAACAATTACTTTAGTGACAGAAGGATTCATAGCTCTGTATTCTATATTTCAGCTCCACTTTCAGTGTGCACTGAAAACCCAAACAGAGAAAATGGATGAATTCAAGAGCCTGTATGCAGTGAATTTTTTTGCAACATGGTACAGAAAATGGAATAGGTAGTTACTTTGAAAAACCCTGTCCTGTGGCATGTGTGCTCAGTGGTGATGGCTCCTGTGTGTACTAATTCAATGCACCTCAGAGATCCTCCACCACCATCCTGTTGCTCTGAGAAGCCTGCAGGCACTAAAGGATACCTCTGGACAGGTTTCCTGGGGTCCTCTGTGTGGGAATCCAGACCCATGTGTAGCCTCATCCAGAGTTCCCATCACTGACTACAGCACCTTCGTTATGTTGCTTCTAGATGAGAAAACCTTGTCTTACTAGGTAGTCCTGGCTCACAGATCTGCAGGCCTCTCTCACAGATCTCTCTGCCTCTCTCTCTGCCTCCATGCTGGGATCAAAGGTGTGAACCATCACACCCTGGCCTCTGCTCTTTCTTTCAAGAGTAGAATATTAGAGCACCTTGGGTACCAGTGAAAGTAATTTACAGATGACAGATTTTAGAAGAAAATTAAAAGTAAGACATGGTGAGACGCTGAGTCGTGGAGACCAACATTGGCTGTGGTAGAGACTGTGGTAGAGCAGCCGGGCAATGAGCAGGCAGGAACAGACTGGACTGCTGAAATATTACCGATCCCTGGGGAATTTACAAAAGAACAATACTCACTAATAAAACAGGCTTATGTTGGATAATCTCTCGAATCTGCAAGACCTTGAACAACGATTTTGACTGTACTGTGTGATCACTTTACCTATCTATGAAGACCCAGGATGTTTTCATGACCTGACTTGAGCAAGTGTTTAGATGTGTGGTCAGTGGGACTGGTTAGATTTCAGACGTGAACTCAGCCTTAAGAAAAAGGTGCTGTATGTTGCTTTGAGTTGGACCAGTGGGTAGAGGAGACTCTTATTACCAAGCCTGACAAACCGACCCGACTTCCATTCCACATGGTGGAAGAGGAGAACCAACTCCAGCCAGTGACCCTGATGAACGTAAAAGCATTAGTGAACCCTGCTTTGTTCTGCCCTGACACAGAACAAAGTGTGCAGAAATCTCCAGGCTGAAATCACAGGTCCAGCAAGCTCTGCCACCGTTGGGTCAGTTCTGTCTTCCGATTGGCTCTCCCTCAGACCACAAGCAAATGCTATTCTGAAAGTTCTCAAATGCACTCCTTGTGTGAGAACTGAGTCAAGAAGCCTCCTCTCCTCTTCCGGGTCCTGAGGGGCCTCTTGGACCATCCAGCTAAGGGCCCAAAGTCCCTTCTTCCAAAAAAGAAAAGTCAACAGGAATTCTCTGCATAGCCCTGGCTGGCCTGAAACTCTGTTGACCAGACTGACCTCAACTCAAGAGATGTACCTGCCTCTGCCCTGTAAGTGCTGGGACTGGAGGCGGGAGCCCATGGTGCCTGGCTTCCTCTCAGACTTTTCAGGTGTTACAAAAAGGGATTTGGAAAGACCGGTTAGCAGCATTAGTGCTCATAGGAGCAGAGTCTGGATCCCTGGAAGGGCGAAGCTGCTCCATGGTGATCCAAACAAACTCTAGAAGCAGAGGAGAGTGCGCACGGGGGTGGNNNGGGGGGGTGTCACAGAAGCAGCTTAGCAGGGATGGTTGAGAACGAGGTTCAGCGCCTTGATACCTGGGGTGGACAGGATTAAGGAAGGCATGGGGTGTCAACCTCAGGCTTCCTCACAGGCATACAAGTAGGCACCTGCACCTTTACACACACACATCTCTCATTGCACCCCTACTCCCCACACACATATGCAAACACACGTGCACACAGGTAAGCACATTATCCCATCCTCAAATATAGACACCAATAAGATAAAATGCTATTTTCAGACGTCACATAAAACTGTAACCTGGCGACCTTTGAGCGATGTGTATGCAAATTAGAATGTCTATGCAAACAGAAACGCCCTCTACAGAGATAGGTAAGCATTAGATTCACTTCTAAATTAAATTAAATTCATAGTCTAAATTCAGACCTGGCTAACTGGAATTCCGAGGTGGGAGGATTCAGGATAATTACTGTCTACACTTAACAATATGGTGAGAGGACCCCGCCTCCAACAAACATCACTTCCAATGAACTAGTAACCTCTCCGAAGAATTGCATGTGTGCCCATGAATGTACACGTGTACATGTGTGTACTGCCTATCTTTTTAATCACTGTTGGTATGTGTATGTGCAAATTCCTGCTCAGTCTGTTTCTGTGTATACTCCTTTAGATCAAGAAAAAAATTCTTCTACCCCTGTGATAATGACAGCCTTGTGTGTGGGAAGAATTGGGGTTCACATACTATCTCTGAAATTTGAAACTGGTAGTGATTAGAGAAATTAAAGTCAAGATCAGGGAAGCTGGATAGTAGTGGTACGCGCCATTAATCCCAGTACTCGGAAGGCAGAGGCAGGTGAATCTCTGAGTTCAAGGCCAGCCTGGTCTACAGAGTGAGAGTTCCAGGACACAGAGAGAGAGACCCTGTCTTGAAAAAGATGAGGGCCTGGAGAGCTTGTTAATTTTCCAGAGGAGTTGGACTCAATTTTTAGCATCTACACAGTTACAACGAAGTGTAAGCCTGGTTTTAGCGGCTCAACGCCCTCTCTGGCCATGCATACAGGGGGTGGGCAGGCATACACCTGATACACCCAAGTACGTTAGAAAGGGAAAGAGAAAAGGCCCTCAAGAAATCCCACTCACCTCTACCGACTGCGAGGGCATCCTTAGTCTGGTGAGCTTAGCTTTGGCAGGCACTTTAAGGTCTGGTTTCTCAAAGCTTTGCTGACCATAGTCCTCCAGTGGCGGCTTCAGCTCGGGGGACTCACTGGGAGCCTGATCCTGACCGTCCATGGGACGGACATATGCCGTGGGCTTCTGCTGCATTGCAACACTTTTTGATGGGAGGGGAGGGGGTGGAAATGTCTGGCAAGGTGGCTGAGGAGGGGCTGCTCCAAGGCTGGTAACAGCCACCAAACTGTCGTGAGGAGTCTCTTTATCTTGGGCCTTCACCGCCAAGTCATTGGAAGACTTGGCCACACAGCAGCTTTTACTGCTAACCCCACTGCTGTGAGCCTTGCTGGTTCCCTGCAGCCTGGAATGTACAGGTGATAGAGGGGGTACGGGGGATGGCAAAGAGGAGACCAAGGGCGAGAGCTTCCTCTCAGGAGCAGAGTCCCCATCAGCTCTTCGGTCACACTTTCTGGAACAATGTCCCTGACTGAGGCGGTCTTGAGTCAGACGTGGGCCATCGTAGATTTTGGCGTGGAGACTTGGCTCCATCCTTGGCTGTGCCATCTTTGGACTGTGGCTAATGTTACCCACAGAACGTGATCCGGGAGCAGAAGTGTGGATAGGCTGGTGGTAGACATGTGTGCGGAAGGAGCTGGACACAGCGCCGGTCCCCCTGTCGTGACCTAAGGGGTATCTGGGCTTCCCAGGCCTGTCTTCAGAGCCATCCAGGCGGTGAGGGTGGGACTTGCTGCTCAGGAACTCCTTCATCTCTTCATAGTCACCTAGCATGGTCTGGATCCGACTTGACAGCTCATCGCCTTTTGCAGTCTAAAAAAACAGAGACAGCAGACTTGGGAACAAATCTAAGCAGAGCAATAATAAATTGATATGATTATATTTACATAATTTAAGTCATTAATAAGTTATTACGTAATGTCAGTGAGGAAAAACCCTCTCAACTTAGTATGAAACACAATGTTAACCCACTTCCCCTGCTGAGGGCCGGCCATGGACACAGATTACAGAAGGCTAACATTACAAAAGAAAGCCACACACTTTGGTAATTCTGACTAACAGTGTTCAAAGAGTTTTCAGATTTTGTTTTCAAAAACAACCTCTGGAATAAGTTATTCTCTCACTCTTGACCCCTGACTGAACTCGGTTGCATGGAATGATTTTATCACCAGGTTTAATATTTTAACAGGCCAGACTGTCTCTCTCACACACACTATAAGTACCTTGTAAGGCTCTGGAAACAGGGGAGCCTTCTCGGGAAATGCCTCCTTCTCTTGGTGAGCTTCTTGGTTGCGTCTTTCCTTCTCTCTGATTCGAAGCAGGTTTCTATCTTCATTGTACAAGCTTTTTTCAAAGGCCACAAAAGAAAAAAAGGTCATCAGTATCCAACTTTAGTTGTGTGCACGTACACACACACACACACACANACACACACACACACACACACACACACACACACACGAGAGTGTGGGAGGAAGCAAGAATTGGGCTGGGAAAGAAGTATCAGCAGGGGTGTAATTACAGAAGGTGCACTGGGATCAGCAGCAAGGGCCCATGCTGCTCTTGCATAGGGCCAGAGTCCCATGCCCAGGACATGTGTCAGGCAGCTCATAGCTCACAGCTGCAAGGCTAGCTCTGGTCTTACTGGGCACCCGTGGGTGTGTGCTTGAACACACATACACATGGGCTCGAGCACATGCGCGCACACACACACACACACACACACACACACACACACACACACACTTTCCAAAATAAAAAAGGGAGAGGAAAGGTGGGTGGGAAAAGCAAATCAAGCTGGGCCAGGGGTTGACACCAAGGATTCAACAACTGAGGCAGAAACAGGAAGATGGCCACAAGTTCAAGACAATCCTCATCGACAGACAAAATGCAAAAGGTCACCAAACACTCAAAAGACCACTTACTTCATTCCCCATTCAGGATACCTTAGCATATAAACTTGGAAAGGATGAACAATCCAATTCTAGAAGTCAGTTACCAGGAGTACCACACAATCCAATTTACAATGATGTATCCTAAATCATTGGCTGCAGTGTCAAACTAGTTAAAATGTACTCATTGATAGGCAAACCAGAGACAAGTTCTGGAAGAAAGCTGCTTTCAGCTACATTCAAGCCCCAGCCAGGCCTGTAAGTAACCCAGCCTGCTCCCTACAGACCCTCTGCTGTGATCTACAGTGAATAATGGAAATAAAGAAATTACACACACAAACACACACA
Source organism: Mus pahari (assembly GCF_900095145.1). Taxonomy (NCBI): domain Eukaryota; kingdom Metazoa; phylum Chordata; class Mammalia; order Rodentia; family Muridae; genus Mus; species Mus pahari. The sequence continues at coordinate 92,034,554 of NC_034602.1, read as the reverse complement.
CACACACACACACACACACACACACACACACACACACAGGGGTCGGGGGAGAGAGACTTCATAGATCTGCTGCTGGGGTCTGCTAAGACTCCCCGCCCCATGCTTTTGAACAAATAGACACAGTTGAGGAAATGGAATGTCTCCCTATCTACCTGTCTACTTCCCTGCTCATGTCTGGTGGCCTCTCGGTGCTCTTTGCTACTCTCTCCTGCTTCTTTTCCTCTTCACAGCAGGGCAGACTTCTGTGTTTGAGTAGGGGTGTGTGTGCCAAGACAGGTCTAGGTAGTCCCAGCTGTCCTGGAACTGAGTTCTCTGGCCTTGAACTCAATCTAGCCTTGACCTCTTTGAGGAGACCTGAGTGCTCTGACACAGAGTTCCAGGGCAGCCAGGGCTACATAGAGACCCTATCTTAAAAGCGCACAAGACAAAAAAAAAAAAAAAAAAAAAAAAAAAAAACAGAGAAAACAACTAGACCTTGCTGATGCCAAGAGTATGGAAGACAAAGGGGAAGGCTGCAGGCATAGGCTAGTCAGGGCTATGCAAAGAGAACC
>NC_034602.1:92020036-92033147 GCF_900095145.1 Mus pahari | reverse complement strand
CCCTCCCCACCCCACCCCCGAAATTGTTTAAGTCTTTTTGAAATCTAGAGCAAGGTAAATTTCAAAGCAAAGCGGTGGCACCGTCCACAGGGTGGGTGGAGCTGTTGCTGGCTGCCTTAAACCAAGCACTGCGCAAGGTAGGGAAAGACAGGCACTCAGATGTGCACATGGTGGGGGCCCACAGTTACAGCGCACGTGAGGGGCAGAGCTTTGCAGAGCCTGACCGGTCCACGAGTGCACACATGATGTGGAGGCTTAACTGCTGCATCACGTGTGATCTGGGCTCTGGGAATCAAACTCTGGTTGCTAGGCTGGCTCGGCAATCACCTTACCTGCTAAGCCATGTCACCAGCCTTCTGAATGGGGGGATCTCCCCCCCCCCAAACGCAGAAGCCAGCAAAGGTCTCTTATTGATTCTCACTCTGTAATTACCGCTAAATAATTACAAGTTAACTACAGCTTTAATTAAAGGCAACTAACCTCCCACGGGAGAAGCAACAGATTTTCACACTCTTGCACACTCAGAGTAACACCACGTTGATATCCAAAAAGCCGTGCTGAGGGGCGACGGCACTCTGAATTAACACACCCTCCTGTGTGTTTAAGAGTAGGGCAAAGGCCTTGTCGAGGCAGAGTACAGAGCTCAGGGTCTACACAGGAAGACCTCATGGAGGAAGAGACTGCAAGCTCCTGGGTGAGGACGGACGGTGGAGAGGACAAGCTGCCCCACCCACCATGCTGTTCCTCAGTCTGCACTGTCTGGGCGCATGCGCTCTTGCTCTCTCTCTCTTCTCTCTCTCCCCACCCCACCCCCGTCCCCCCCACCCCGTCTCTGTCTTGTTTTCAATCAGACCTGACAAAGTAGAATTTCTTTAAAGACCCATTTTTCAAGTTGGGGGGAAAAAATGAGGCTCAAAGACTGACTGTCTCACAAAGCCCTGGAAATCCAAGCCTGGTGATGAAGCCTTTCGCTCCCAGTCGCTGGGCTCAGTCGCTGGGCTAAGTTACACCGGGCAGTGATGACTAAGGTATGCTAGCTGCTAATCACTCTTAATTCCTTCGTTTTGAGGAGGTGCAAGGCAACCCAGGTATTATCCCTGCCAGTTGAACAATCTCGGAACCACAGAACGCATGACTGGTTCGACTGATTCCACAAAGCCCTTACAGGAAGCTACTTAAGAGGGGCCTAAGCGGGCGCTCTTCCATTCTCCAAACACTGAGCTGCATACAATCCTTCTTTAGATCCTTGTTAAATTTTACAAACTTGAGGTCAGATCGCACAGTAACCTCTGGGCTCACAAGTCATTTCTCATATATAAAAGACTCATGCATGTAAATTCATTTCATGGATAGGCCATATAAATATCCTTGCTCCTAAGTATCCATAATATACCGAAAAGGGAGCTTGCTAAGACTCCTGGCTGGTGAGCTGAGCCTACGGGTTCCTAGGGTTTCCACTCCAACCCCGAGCTCCTCATCAGCAGAGGAAGAGATGTGAAGCCTCAAAATCGCTGGACTAATTCTTTCATAAAAAATAAAATTTACAAAATTTTAAAAAGCACATGGGTTGAAGTGTTACATATGGCCCCACCTGCAAGACTGATGACCACAAACATCCAGTGGTTCCACAGACGTGCCGATAGACATCCACAGACAGGGAGAACACTCAGTAACCACAACTGGCGTCATGACACTCTGCATCCTGGAGACTCAACAGAACACAGAGGAAAAAACCTCTACAGGGGAACATCAAGTCCGTGGTCCTCACTGCCTCCTGAACCCATGTAAAAGGTCATGACCCTTGTTCCTGCTGACTGTAAAGGGCATGGAGGCCACTTTTACCTTGGTATTGATGATCACAGACTCGTGGTTGAGAAAGGGGGACATAGAACACTTTGGGGCAGGGTGGAGGTGGGGGGGACAGTCAAGCTCCAGTGAATATACAAGCAACAGAAAATGGATGTTTTCTTCCTTTTTTTCATCTTTTTGAGAGGCAGGTCACAGAGGCAGGGATTAGACCTGGGAGACTAGAAGGTTCTGGGCTAAATTGCACAGGTCAGTGCACTCTGGGTTCACAGTTCAAGGTTCTCAAGTGATCAATAAAAGTATTATGGGAAAAAAATCATCTCCATTCCCAAAAGAAGGGGAAAAACACATCAAACTTCAGTGAGGAGAGAAATAGTCTCTCTCTACGGAAACAAAGAGAAAATAACGTCTTCAGAACCTGGAGCTGCCCTGTGTTTAAACAACATCTGGACAGATACAATTTAATGTGTTGACATTTTTCATAACACCAATATGTAAAAAGTTTCCAAGCTATAGGGTGGTAGGAACAGAAACAGGGGCAGAAGACAAGTCAGGCGCTGCCAGGATCCTTGAGAGAGCACTCATGCTCGAACGCACAAAGCCACAAAGCACGGAACTGCAGAATAAACACAAGCCAGCGAGCTGGACTACAACCCACATGCTCTCACTGACAGAACTCCCCACAGGAACCTAGGTAAAAAATAAAAAAGCTGAATGAACCTCTGGAAACCTATAACGCACAGGGTGTGCTCACTTTCAGAGAGGTGGTGAAAATCCTAAAATTCAGTTCCAATTCCTCACCCCGTCAGAGTATGGTGATTAAGTCAGCCCCACGCTGGGCCTGTCTGGGTGCATTAACTCAAAGGCTTCTCCTTGGGGGATGGAATGTGTCACAGAGGAGTTAAAGTACTGAGAAAACCCAACTCTGTAGGCATGGGGGCGGGGGTCCTCTCTTTTCCTTCCTGACCACTATCGAAGGAAGCAGCCAAAGGGGGCTGGGGATGGGGGGGGGGAGATGAGGAAGGCCTCAAGCCACACAAAGGCCCAAGCTGGGCTGGAGACATGGGGCAGCATGCTGTGGTAAGGTCCACCTGAAGAGCCTTCTCCCAGGCCAGAGCTCAGAGCTCACAAGCCTTGCCACTAAACTAGGTTAGTCAATCGGGAAAGCTGAATGCCATTCACGCTCCCATGGCAACCCAGGGCCCACGGGGCTGCCTGCGAACAGCTGACTACCCATTTATCACCCCTGACTGCTCGCTCCGTGTATGCCTCTTTCTCAAAGATGTCACCAGCTCCCTCTAGAATTAATGCTCAAAGTTTTAATTCTCCTTTGGAGACTACAGGGGAGTTTCACGAATCTCTCCTTGTAGTCAGAGAAGAAAGAAATCCATCGACTGGGCTCTGGCTCACTGATGTAGAGGCTCTCTGCTGTTCTGCCTTGACCATACAAACGGAAACAACTTACAAGACTCACAGCTTCCAGCCACCTTGCCTTACGAAATAGGGACATATGTTTGTGTCACAAGTGGATAGGAGTGAAGGAACGGGATCGGCAGCTTCTGTCACATGACTTTAAAACATTGGGAATGGTTCTGCCTGGCTTACATTTGTCTTCTGTCCTTTGTTTCCATTCCAAAAGCTTGGGAACTTTTTTTTTTTAACACATTGGCTTTAGGAAAAAAAAAAATCACTGCATTCTAACAGTACATTAGTTTGCCATTAAACTGTATCTCTCCCAATGTTGTTTACAGAAAGACAGCTTCATGTTTTGTAGACAAAATAAATGTTGTTTCCAAACAAGAGACTACTCCCCCATAGTTCCACGTATATGAAAAGAATGTGCGAGAGGCTTTCTCATAATAAGAACCACTCGGCTAACTCTTCCAAGGTTTCCACTCTTCCTACCTCCCCCTTAACCTAAAACACACTACAACAACAAGCTGGATGACGGGGACTTGGTCCCCAAACACACACAGGCTTACAACACAAACTGACATTATCTGGCGCCCCACCAGAAGACAACAATGATTCTATCAGCTGTTTTCCTGGGGCTGAACCCAGGGATTATCTGTGTTAGCCCCACCCCACCCCCACCTTCACAAAACTTAAATCAGCCTTGAAAAATACTGCCCGATCACTCTCCTCTGAGGGTAACTACACTCAATAAAGAAAGTTAAATTCTTGTTATGCATCATAAAGTCTCTTTCACCATTCAGAGGCAGTTTGCATACCTTAGATGCATGTAACAAGTTTTTAACTGATACCGACTCTAAGGAAACACCCTGTTAATTTACCTTGCAGAAGAACCTGGCAGGTACTTCTGCATAGGTCCTAATACACTTTACACTCTCTAAGGTTTCCCAGGAGACTAGGGTGATGTGGTTCCTGGAGCATTCTGTGTATATTCAGCTCTGGGCCTGGTGTGGTTCTGCACAGCTTCAATACCTTCACTTGGGAGGCAAAGGCAGGCAGACCTCTCTGAGGCCAGGCTAGCCTGGTTTGCAGAGTAAGTTCTACAGGCACCAGGGCTACCAAAAGAGACCCAGGCTCGCTCAAAAAATAGTTTTGTTGCAACATTCTCTTCACAAAAAAAGATATTCATGTACTATTTCAGCAGAGCCCCACACACACACACACACACACAGAGAGAGAGAGAGAGAGAGAGAGAGAGAGAGAGAGAGAGAGAGAGAGCAAAACAAAATGGAGTAAAGAAACACTGTGATTATTATTTTGCAAAGCTCTAAACAGTAGATCAGCCGCAGGTTGTTAATTCTGTGCATGAAGAAGCAAAAGCTCACAGCCGGCAGTAAAACAAGGTACAGGATCCAAAGTCCGAGCGCCAGGGCTGCTGTTCATGGCACACTTGTTTCTCCTTGGAATACATGTAGATATATTTAGAGGGAAGATCTTACTGATCTACAGGTAGAGAAGCATAACCACCTACCTTTTATTAAGGCTGCCTTATGGTGATGCACTACCCAACAGAAACGAGAGACACAGATGAGAAGAAAGGCTAGGTGTTCCACAACACAGCAGATAAAGCCCCTGCCTTCCAAGCATATCAATAAAGGGGGGTGGGGGGGATGGAGAACAGGGCTGGAGCAATGGCCAAGCAGTTACAAGCACTGGCTTAACCGGCTGTAACTCTAGTTCCAAGGAATCTGATACCTTTGCTTCCCTTGACACCGGGCACCCACATGGTGCACAGGGATACACAGAGGCAAAATACCCAAACACATAATTAATATATAATATGTGATATTAGTTAACACCCAAACACACAGTTAATATATAATATATAGTATATAACATATCATATATAATATAATATATGTATGTACATTAGGGCTACAGAGATGGCTCAGCAATTGAGAATGCCCAACGGTCTTGCAGAAGACCAAGATTTAGTTCCTAGCCCCTACACGGCAGCTCACAACCATCTGTAACTTCAGTTCTAGGAAGCTACTCAGTGCCTTCTTCTGACCTCTGTAGGCACCTGACACGCACCCATACACATACAGGAAGGTAAATAAATCACGCACACGCATGCGCATACACACACGAGGAAGGCTACCATGCAAATAAGAACAATTACAGAAGCCACACCAGTGAAAGGTAGGAACTCTCACCTCGAAGTTTTGGCAATCTGTCACTAGAAGTTAATAAAACGCTTTTCATTGTTATGTGCAATGGAACTGCAAAGTTACAGAAAATCCTGTCTCTGTGAAGGGTTGCCCCATAACAGTACTCTACCTGCTGCAAACTTTAGAGACATACGAAGAACACCCCCTCCCTTGAAGATAAAACCTGCCATCCTGAGCTAAGCGGTCTTGACACACACCTTTGATTCCATCAGAGGCAGGTGGATCTCTGAGTTCCAGAGGCCAGCCTTGTCTACAGAGTTCCAGGACAGCAAGGGACACACAGTGATACCCTATCTCAATAAAAAGTAAGGAAGGAAGGAAGGAAGGAAGGAAGGAAGGAAGGAAGGAAGGAAGGAAGGAAGGAAGGAAGGAAGGAAAACCTGCCCCTTTCCCCATCAAAATGACATTGTTCACTTAGGGGCAGACAGCGCTGTTGGCTTCCCAGGAACAACCAGAACCCTGGCCCCACGTGACTATATCATTCTCTTCACTACTCAATTGCGCATGAAGGGCACAGTATCACAGGCCTAGAAGATAATGAAGCTGACTGAACTTGGCCTCCTTACAGTCATGAGCTGAAAAAGAGTCCTGCCTGTGGTCACAACTAAGAAAGAATGTAGGCACGCGACCTTTGGGTCTATTATTTTTAAACACTTACTGCATTTAGTTCATCGCTTTTCATCTCTGGAGAAGCAAGTTAATAATGCTGGAACGCTGAACCCGATATGCAAGTGAGGTACTGTATGTACTTCGGCACTGGGGTGTTGAGCCAACCAGCTGCTCTCCTGAGCTCTCCACCTCCGCAGAGCTGCCTCCCAGATCTCTTAAACTCCTAAATCTGATCTTATTCATCCCCCCTGAGGCCCAAGCCTCCTACAGGGTTTGCAGCTGCAGAGGGAGGGTGGTGGCAGCAAATATGACCCCCAGTGAGGATCTGAGCACCCAGTCTCCCCTCAGGTCACCTCTCCAAGCAGAGCTCCAAGAGCCAGGAGGCAGGAGAGCTCAGGTCTAAGCTCTCTCCATTGTCATTATCAGGCTACATCCTCTGTTGTGTTGACAGCTATCTTATCTAGACAGACTCGAGACGTGCCTGGGGTTGTCTTCTTATCCTAGAAGCTCTTTGAGGACACAGATCCCTCCTGAGGGAGCCATTCCTAGCACCATGATCACCCAACTGCCACTTACCCCATCATATCTGACTTAAGTGATTATATGCAGACACCCGTCAGCCACTGAGAATTCTGGAGAATTCTGTCGCTCTGTAAGATGACAAACTGTGATTCACTGTCTGATACCTAAAATGGATCTTGCCAGCAGATCGTTCTGCCCATGAAATGACTCAAAGCCTCAAGGATGCTGACATCATCCCTTCCCAGATGCTCCAGGGGAGCCGTTGAGTAACTAACTCCATGTGCTCAATGAACACTGAGAGGAAGTTAGCAGCTTACTTTACCACAACGGAGAATTCAACATAAAACTGTGCTGGACAGAGGGGCAAGGGGGAAGATGTTTGGGTAAGATTTGACAGCAAATATATACTAATTTTTAAATCAACAGACTCAGGATAATGTTTATGTGTCATGCTAAGGGTAGAGAGGGCCATCTGCACAAAAGGAGACTTGTCAGACATGAGGACCCTGGGAAGTCAGTCACAAGTGGCCTCTCAGACCTCCATGTGGTGCTGTGGCATGTATATACTTACAAATTATGCATGATGGATAGATGAAAGGAAGGAAGGGAGGGAGGAAAGACAGACAGACAGCAGATTGATGGATGGACAGAAAGACAGCTGAATAAATAATTCCAATGTTAAGTTTAAGGCTAAAACTCCAAAATTCCACATACATCCCCCCCCCAAAAAAAGTCAATGGAGGAAAGGACACAGAAGACATTAAACAAGGTGAGAAATGAGATAACAGGTCCCCACCAAGGCTCAGAGCCTTCAGACCTTGCCTGTGCTGCAGGCGGTGGAAGCTGAAGCCCAGAGTTTGAACACGACAGACTCTCCATCCAGACCCTCCCATTGCTCAGTTAGGTATCACTCTGTGCAGATCCAGGAGCCTGCCCGGAAGGCCCCATCTTCAGAACGTTCACCTCCAAAAAGTTACCACAGCCTTCTTCCCAGGCCTGAAACAACAACAATGCGGCTGGTGCCCTGTCTGGGTGCTGGGCCTGGGCCTGGTGCCCTGTCTGGGTGCTGGGCCTGGGCCTGGGCCTGGGCCTGGGCCTGGTGCCCTGTCTGGATGCTGGGCCTGGGCTGTCTCTCTTGTCTCTCACTGCTATCTCACGGCCTAGATCTACGTGTGGCTCACCTCACAGAGACTTTCTAGCTCTTCACCATGCTTCATCTCTTTCAGTTACTATCCGAAGATAACTTATCCACCGCCATCTTATCTACTCGGGGATCCTGTCATTCTCAATCCACCCCAAACTCCCTAGGCTACCCAGACAGTGGGGCGAGCGGACTGCCACACACCTGCTCTGTGCTTGGTTGAACATAACACATCTATTTTGAAAAGATGCACTTTCACAACGTAACTTTCATAAAACAAGGAGTAGGGAACCATTCTTGAAGTGTTTAATGCATCGACCGATATTCAAGTTCCAAACAGGAAATAAGAAAAAAACCAATGTATTCCCAAATCCACTTATCATTCAACTGCTTGCTGAACTAGATGTGACTGGGTGACACGATGAACAACTTTCCTCACAAGACATCATTCGGAAGCAAGTTAGTGTTATTGTTTTAAAATTAGCTCTACAGCCCATACGGAAAATTAAACATTAAGCGGGGGTATTTTTTGCTTTTGTTTTTGTTTTGTCTTGTTTTGCTTTTGAGACATGGTCACTTGGTACAGTCCTTCATGGCCTGCAACTCCTTATCTACACCAGGCTGACCTTAAACTCACAGAGCTCTGCCTCTGGAATACTGGGATTAAAGGAGTGACAACAGGCCAGGCCTAAGTGTTTTTTAAAAGGTATTTTTCACTTGATAGTTAGTTCCAGATAACTACAAACAGGCAGTCCCTCCTGTACAACAGCTCCGAACACACGGGAGTTGGCAATCCAAAGGAAGAGTCCCTCCCAAAAAATGAACTTCCAGCACACACTCCAGAAAACCCATTGCATCTTGTCTGTGTGAAGTGGAGACTGTGTGAAGTGAAGCCAGCTCACTGGCACGGCCTCAGCCGGGACAAAGGCTCAGCCCTAAGCCTTTGCTACCCCACAGCAGGAAGCAACAGGAAAGACTGGCTCTTGGAAAATGAAAGGAAAAGCAGGGTCTGTGTATCGATAACAGTGGGAGAACAATGGGGTGGCATGGAACCGGTTGAGGGGCAATTTGTTTCTCTGCATCCCCAAGGATAAAACTTAAAAAAAACACTGTATCATTATCAGCTTGCAGAGACCCACCAAAACAGCTCTCTATCGCTGACTGAGCAGCAATGGCAGCAGCAACAGCAGCAGCAGTAAAAGTGACAGGGCTCCTATGTCCCCTGAACAACACAAGCTCTTCTAGCAGAGACCAGGGTCAACTGTATTTTCAGAGTTAAACGACTGCTGTGGGTAGGTACAGCTATACTAAGAGAAACTTAAACTAAGTTTGGCTTTGTTGCTGTTGGTTTTGTTTTGCTTTGCTTTGCTTTAAATCAGACTCTGGGCAAACACAGTGACAAAGCATAGGGCACGCATCTTATTTGCATATTATACAAAGCAGAAAACAAACATCCAAGAACTAATTGTCCATAAAGATGTTTTATAGGAACCTTCAGCATTTCTTTTCCTCTGCATCCTGACTGTATTTACCTCCCTTTAAAAATCTAAATTTGAGAACTAATTGTCCATAAAGACATTTTACAGGGCCCTCGGCATCCTGACTGTATTTTCCTCCTCCCCCTTTGGAAATCTAATTACCCACGCCACACTTGTTCTCACAGAAAGTTTACTGTTGTAAACTGTTCTTTCTCAGTCCAAGTGGGAAGAAGAGTGACACTCTTCCGGGAGAAAGCTCCTGCTTCCTATGGCCACAGCAACAATTCCATGTTTCTAAATACTCTCATTTCCATCCTAACCCCGATCACCTCCCACCACCCGCCGTAATTGGCATCTCCTTAAAGCTAAACAGTGAGTTACTGTTTTCCTGGAGCAGTCTCCCTTCATTTAACCTCTGCTATGTGGTGCTGTGAGCTTTACACAGCTTGTTGGGATTCCTTGGGCTGGACTTTAGCCCAAACATCAACATTTACATGCAGAATATATCATCCTTCCCAAGTACAAGCAATGCATATGCACAATGGGTATCTATTAATCTCAACAAAGCATCCTACCTTTGTCATGGAGAGAATAATATCTGAAAGCTCACAACTAGAAGAGGCACACTTAAGGATTCTTAAGAGCTTACACCCTGGATAGTGTGTTAACAGTTACATCTCACCTCCTTCAGAAAAGCAGAAGTTCATATACCTGTCATAAATTAAGAAAACGCAAAGATTCAAAACTAATTAATGTGCTATGATAAAAATTATTTTAGGCAACTATAAAATACTTGTCTTCGAATACAAAGGCATCTTGAATATTATTGATATCACTTAAACTTATTCAAGCCCATAAATAAGTTGGTCTATAGTTTCCTGTGCTTTTAACACTTAAGCCTCAGGGTGACCAACGGAAAATCCACTTATTTCCAGGAAATACTGACTTTTTATGTGCCAGACCCAAGGATATAAGATTCTACACCCTGCAGAGACACACAAAGCAAGAGATGTAGTTCTAGTAGGTGAAAGTTCTGTTCTGTTAGTTACAATGTTGCAGAATGAGGAGAAAGGGCCTCAGAAGTAGTCCCGAGGAACCGGAATAACTTAGTGCAGTGTGCAGACATCTTAACTGGGACTTGAAAGATGAGCAGAAGTTTCCAGGCAGGGAAGGGACCCTGTGACCCCTGCAGCAAGCCCCGTGAGGAGTGATCAGTCACAAGGGACTGTTTGTACCTATCTCATCCCAACCCCCAACTCCCGTTTCTCATGGAGTGAAAGAAGCCCTGATAATGTGTGGGGATGACAGTTTCTTACAAACACCCAGTCTGGGAGGATGCCCTAATTATATCCCAGAGCAGCAACCCAGCACAACGGCCTGCAATCTTCTCCAGCCACAAGCAATGACCTAAAGTGACTGCACACACAGAGCACTGTGCTGGGAAGGAACCATGCAGACAGGTGGAGGTCAGAATTAAAAAGAAAGTTAACTGGGGCCTCAGATGACAGCGTGTTACCAGTGAGTGCTCTAAAAGGTCCTTTCTCTGATGCTAAACAGGTACCTCTGGGCTATGTGAAAGGCTCAAAGCTGGATCTCAGGAGCAGACAGCGTTATACAAAGGCTTGCTATGCAAACCCTGCTACAGTGCCCTCCTGCAATGATTTTAAAGATGTACATATTTTTTATGTATGTGTGTTTAACTTATGTATGTATGTATGTATGTATGTGCACCGTGAGCATGCAATGCCTGCACAGGCCAGGAGAGGGTGTCAGCTCTCCTAGAAGTAACTTCACATGTGCTGAGGATCAAGAAAGACCCCTATGGAAGAGCAGCCTGTGCCAGTAAAATGCTCAACACCTCTCCAGCTCCTAGTTGTTTTTTTTGTTGTTGTTGTTGTTGTTGTTGTTGTTGTTATTGTTTTGTTTTGTTTTTAAAGTTCACTTTAAGACTTTTCATTTTTAAAGAGTACATACTGCTTTGGAAATAATTTCCTCTGTAATATTCTGTCTTGTAGTAGTATTAACTTCTCATCTACTTTCCTGATGTGAAGGGAAAGGGCTATAAATCTCCCAGCTTATTGCTATCTCACCTAAATGTCTTCCTCTGCTCCCCTTAGCCCCAAAGATAGGCAAGGCAGGGCTGTGTGCTGGAAGGACGGCAGGCTGGCCTCTGGTGCCCCTCACCACATTGTGGCAGGACTCAGCCTTCCCTACCCCAGCGTCTCCTGTGCTTACCTGGTACCTCTCAACAGAGGAAGCAAGAGGACACACGAATATAAAGCCACCCCAGTGACTGGCTCTGGCTGAGCCTTAAGTAGGACAGTGAATTTACTAAAATCCTCTACAATAAGGTGAAGTTATTGAACAGGGCAGGAGGAAGAGGTGGCGGGCCTAGGAAAGCACATCTGTGACTGAAACCGAGGCCCAGGGAATCCCCAAATCCTTCTGACTCATGGCTCCAGCAAACAACAGCCGTTCTTGGAACATATGAAGAATCAAGAAAACTGCCTGCTGTCTGGTCAGAAATCTTGTTCCCAAACTGTCTGGTGGAACAGTACCACTGGATTTGAAAAACCTTAAGGGGTGGTGTCCAGAGTCACAGATGACTAAAGTCACAGAATTAAACCCCATCTCCTAACAGATGTAGAGCGAGCTTCTAATGCTCGTGCCATGCCATCTCCTTCCTCTTCTTTAAACCTCCTTCCCTCCTTCCCTCAGCATTAACCTCAGCAACCGCCCTCCTCAGCCCTTGGGGAGACCCCTGCTTCCCTTCAGCCCGAAAGTCAGAAATTCAACTGCTCCCTCACAGTGAAGTAGTGAGAACTGGCTGAGTAGTTATGGAACATTCTACCCAGAAGAGATGGGTTAAGAGCCGTCAGATAACCTGCCTGACAAATTACAACTTGCCCAACTTCAGCGTGGGGCCCCTGGTTATCTGGAGATCCATTCGCAGATATCCTGGAAGGACACCCAGTCACTCCCACAGTTATCTCATCATGGCCCAAAGGGAAGGCTCTGAGAAAAAGAGCTCAGAAATCAAAGGCGCAACCTATGCAGCATGACGGCACGTAGCTCAATCATTCTCCCTTTACCAAGCTCTGAACCCAGTGCTTTGCATGGTCTGGGCAACAGCTCCACCACTGTGCCACACTCCAATCCTCCCTTTTTATAATTTGAAAAAAAGCTTCACAATTTTATGGCTGGTCTCCGCAGCCTCCAACTCTCAACCCTTCTATCACAAGTGCTAAGAGGCCCAGCAATTAATCCATTCTTGAAGGAACAGTTCATGTGCATTTGCTGTTTTGAGTATTAGATAGGGCATCTACTGTCAGTGTCTTCACTTCCAAAAAGAAAAATAATAACAGTAACAACAACAATAATAATGGGGTTTGGAGTGATACTCTCATGTTTTCTATACCTCTAGCACAAGAGTTTTAGTTGTGAGTCATGGGAAATAAGTGTTAGAACTATGTTCACTAAATCCTAAGGCAGTCAAAAAAAACCCAGTAACTTAGGGTTGGGGAAATGAATGGTTCAGTGGCTAAGAGCACTGACTGTTCTTCCAGAGGATTCCAAGTAGAATAGACACATGGGACTTGACGCCCTTCTGGTTCCCTCAGGCTCCAGTGAGGCACATGGTGTCCAGACATACATGCAGCCAAAACACTCATACACACAAAAATATATTTTTTGTAAATTCTACTACATGTTGAATGTTTCTCTAGAATGAAAAAATACCAGTGACTGCATAAAAATGCATGAGAATTCCCAGTTAAAAAGAAGTCAGGTAGCTGGGTGGTGGTGGCGCACGCCTATAATCCCAGCACTCGGGAGGCAGAGGCAGGTAGATTTCTGAGTTCGAGGCCAGCCTGGTCTACAGAGTGAGTTCCAGGACAGCCAGGGCTATACAG
>NC_034602.1:91999436-92020019 GCF_900095145.1 Mus pahari | reverse complement strand
AAAAAAAAAAAAAAAAAAAAAAAAGAAGAAGAAGAAGAAGAAGAAGCAGCCAGGTAAAGAACATGTACCAAGAATTCTATGACCTCAGAATTCACCCACAGGATCCTCAACCAATAACCAAATGGATGGGAGATGGGTGGGTGGATGGGTAAGAGGCTGAGTGGGTGGGTGGGTGGATGATGGATGGATGGATGGATGGATGGATGGATGGATGGATAAATGATACTCAGATGGGGCCCATTATGAAGAACATATAAAGCCACTCACATTGTTTATACTTATTTTGTTGTCATTGATATCTGAGACGAGGGACTATGTCCTTTTGGCAATGCTCCAACTCAAAGATCTGCCAGCCTCTGCCTGAGTTTAATCTACCTCAATCCATGCCTCAATCACTTTATTACTTTTAAAAACAGAATTAACAGCACTCAGGGACAAAAAGTAGAGCGGGTATATACCGGGTTACTCCATGTTTAAATCACCCTCCCACCCACATACCAAAAAAGTTGCTGAAAACTGCTTTGCTCTGCCAGTACACTCCCGCACATTTTGAGCTTTGTGCCTCTTTGCATATTTTAGGAAGTTAAAGAAAACTATATGACTCAACTTCAGTTAATGATTTACATGCCAAGATATTTAGGAAAAGCTATATGGCATACATGATTCAAACAATAAAAAATGAAGTATATTCATTGTATGCTACTATGACCAAGACATTAATTCACTGTAAAAGCACGCTGTAGTAATCTGTATGCAACAGGACTTTCTCTTGTGGAATTCACTCAACTTTTCTGAGTGTTTTACATAAACCACCAGGATAACCCCGTGTCCATGTGACCCAGCTTGCAATTCATCTCAGGTTTTACTAGAAAGGAGCCGTCTGGAAGCTCAAGTGTATCCACCATATTTACAGTGACTCTATACAAGGAAAGAAAAACAGTAGCCCACAACGTGCAAAATGAGTGTTAGCCACGTATGTGTTCTGTGTCTGTGATCAGCATGCAGACTGAGGCCCTTACCTAAAACCTTTAAATGTTTGCTCTAGCTTGGATTTGGGGGGTGCTGCTGTGTATCCCACGCTAGCCTTAGCCTCTTGACTTCGGGGATCACCATGCTTGGCGTCTGCACGTAGCTCCCCTGGGAAACAAAGGCTCCAGAACAGAGCCTGACCTCACTTCCCATGTTGCCCTGTCCCATTCTGTGTCTGAAAACCATGAATTCCTCTACTGCACTTGGGAGGCAGAGGCAGGCGGACTTCTGAGTTGGAGGCCAGCCTGGTCTACAGAGTGAGTTCCAGGATAGCCAGGGCTACAGAGATAAAGTGTCTTGGGGAAAAGGAAGGAAGGAAGGAAGGAAGGAAGGAAGGAAGGAAGGAAGGAAGGAAGGAAGGAAGGAAAATCTCTCCTGCCTAAGCCCTATTTCTTCACCTTCTACTTTAGTACCTCTAAAGAAACCTCTAAAGAAACCATCAGAATTGCATTTCCTTCTTATTTCAAAGAGTTTTCCCTGCAAGTTCCAGCCAACACACACACACACTCTCATTCACACATATATACATATACATACTCACATGTACACTCCTTCACACATACATAAACTCACACTCACTCACACATGTGTCTACCCACCCAGTGAACTCAGCCTTTAGAAAGAGGTAGAATTACAGCTCTATTTCTCTAGTTCACGTCCCATCTGCCATCTAGAGACTTCATACAAGTCCTGCCTTTCAAAGTGTCAAAATTCACCATTACAAATTACCCCTAAGATCTTTTTGTTTTTTCAGGCTTGAGAGGTGACTCAATGAGGAAGAACACAAGGCTCAGAGTTCAAATCCCCAGCACCCATGGAAAAATGTCAGGCCCAGCTGTGAGTGCCCATAACCCTAGCCCTGGAAGGGAGGCGAGCAAGCCAGGCTTGCAGGCAGTCAGCCTAGTTGAAATCGGAGAGCAATTCTCAGGGAGACCCTGGGGTGGGGGTGGGGGGAGACAGAGGGAGATGCTACTCAGAGCTACAAGTTAATCTGCTCTTCTGCCTAAAGTCACATTTAAATCACAGTGACATTTGGTCAGACTGTTAGAGCTTCCTTTGCCAATGGCAAGAGTGAAGGCACATTTCTACTACTCTCTGGGAAACTGAGGCAAACAGGACCTCCACGTCTCCACTACAGACGGATGCTGCCTGCCTAGTGATTCAGGAACCGCTGGGAATCACCTCATGAAAAGCTGCAAGGGTCATGGTAACCCTGACTTAAGCTGTAATGTTCTGGAAAACAGGATGAGGTTTTCCAAATTTGCAAGGGAAGCATCCTATTAAAAGACCACAAGTTTCCTGACAGAGCACTGAAGGTCATCTGGGAAGGCACAGCAAAGCTCATGAGAATTCTCAAATGAGGGGTTCTGTTAATTGCACCTGTTGCTCATGCAGGAGACCAGGTTTCCATTCCTAGCACCCATACAGTGGCCCACAACCACCTGTAACTAGAGATCTGGTGCCCTGTCCTTACCATCCTGGGTATCAGGTACACACACTACATGTGCATGCAGCCAAAATGCCAAGAACACATAAAATGAATGAATCGAAATGATTTTTTTTTTAAATTTCAACTCAAAGAATTCTCAGCAAAGACTAACACTAAAGACAGATGCTCGTTCTGTTATACTGTCAGACAACCTCGGTTCAGAATTTGATACTGTCTGTCAGACAGAAAGAATGGGTACTTTGGAGAGAGGTGCAGACTGGGAGCTTGTGGAACTGTCCCTCAGCCTGTAAACCAAGATAAAGCACACATGAAAAACATTATCTCAAAGATACAACACTACCCACCAGGTCACTTATATATTATATATTAATAGCGTATTGTCTTTAGCCTTGGCACACACAAAGTTGAGAGACAGGAGGATAGCAAGTTTAAAGGCAAGGGAGGCTTGGTACTGGTATCTCCACATCAAAAACATTCATCAAAGGGTTAGATTGGTGGCTTAGCAATTGAAACCACTGACTGACTGTTCTTCCAGGACTCCAGTTTGATTCCCAGCTCCCATATGGTGCTCACAACAGTCAGAATCTCCTATTCCAGGGGTCCAATGCCCTCTTGTGGCCTCTGTAAGCACTGCATACACATGGTGCAGACAAAACATGAAAAAAGTTTTTTAAAAGCCATCTAGTCAATATTTGAGAACTCAGGATACCAAGGAGAATAGAAAACCCATTAGTGGTCTGAGCCGTTTAAGTCAGCTCTCAGACCACTTCAGAACAATAGATAAGACTTCCTGTTTTCTTATAAACATATTTTCCTTAGACAGGCATGTTATACAATGTTTCTAATTCTGCTGTTTAAAGATAATGGAAACACATTATTGTTATATGCTCAGGAAGTGCTAATTTAAAAAAAAATCATAGACTACGCAACAAAAGATCACCAGAATGTGTCTGCAGGGCAGATGCACAGGGAGATGAACAGGCTCCCACAGCTAGAGGGGCGGAGTCCACGGGTTCCTGCTACAGTTTCTTAGGATTGCGTCCTCTCAGGAAGCCACAGAAACAGAGGAAAAACTACTTGCAACATGAACCTGCTTCTTTCTGAAACACCGAGGGGGAGTCTGTAACATTCCACGCTTCCTGGCCCATCTCCCTCAAAGCTCCTTTGTGTGATTGGATTGGGTAACAAAATTATAACCTGTAACCTCATGGAGACCTGTTTGCAGAGGGAGGCTGCCTTTCGCCCTGGGTCCCAGGACAGTCCTCCAGATGAGCAGGAGGGTAGCCTTAAGCTTTCTACTTACAGGCCAGGCTGACTGACCTCTGACTATCTAACCTTGATGACTTCCTGGTGTCGCTATGCCAAGTCTTCTAGATTTTATCACATCCCTTATTTGATGGCTCCCAAATGATAAAAAATGACCTCGTCAAACTTTTCAAAATCTATTAGTGTGTTTGTATGCATACATCAATTAGGCAAAATAACACCATCACTTACCCTGTCTAATTAATATAATAAATATAATAGCAATAAAAGAAGAAAGCAATGTTCCTGCACCAGGTGTGGTTAAACTTGTGGAATAAACTGTTCAGTATTAGAATGCATATTCAATATGCAGGAAACCTTAGGTTCAAACCCTAGCACTGAAAAAAGAAAGAAAGAAAAAAAAATCTAAGACATACAAGGAAGAGGGTCTGAAGAGATGGCTCGGTGGTTAAGCTCCTATAGAGAACACGGATTCTACTGCAAGCATATGGCAGCTCACAACTGTAACTCCAGTCCCAGGGGCCTTCACATTCACAAGGTGTACATACCTACACGGAGACAAACTCTCATAGAGAAAAAATTATATCTTTTTTTAAAAAAAGAATTACAAAGCAGGCATAGTGGTCAATGTATTGGGAGGTGGAGGTTGGTGGATCTTGGTCTACAATAGCAAGTTCCAGGAGAGCCAGGCCCATAAAAAGACCATGCCTCCAGCCGGGCCTGGTGGCACAGGCCTTTAATCCCAGCACGCGGGAGGCAGAAGCAGGCGGATTTCTGAGTTCGAGGCCAGCCTGGTCTACCAAGTGAGTTCCAGGGCAGCCAGAGCTACACAGAGAAACCCTGTCTCGAAAAACCAAAAAAAAAAAAAAAAAAGACCATGCCTCCAAAACACACACACACACACAAACACAAAGAATTTTCTATGCAAAATGGTAGCTGTGGTCTTAAGTCACATAAATTAACAATAATATATTTTTTTGTTTGTTTCTTGTTTTGTTTTTCTCTGTAGCCTTGAAGAACTGACAGAGTGCCAGGACTAACGGTGCACACCAACAGTGCCAGGCTGCACATACTAACAACCATCCAAGACTTGGTGACATCTCAGAGCTTTTCCTTTCACCACCCACACAGCTATAAAGATGGCAAATAACTTCCCCAAAGCTGTTAAAATCAGATCTCCTACATGTAGGCTAGAATGGACAAATAATTGGAACGCCATCTTGGTTTTTTTCAAAAAGTTTTTTTTTCTTTTAAAGAAAAAGCATAGGCTTGTTACAATGATTCACGGGAAAAAGATACAAAGCATCCAGTCATAGATTCCACATGGAGGAAGACACGAAGAACCAGATCGCTAAGCCACCCTCTGATTGCTGCCTACACACTATGGTGTGTATACATACACACACACACACACACACACACACACACACACAAAATCTAAAAATAAGCATGAAACTATCACAGAAGCAATAAAACTCCAAACCCTAAACACCTAAGAAAAAGTAAAACATTTCCAAAAAAAAAAAAGTTGCAAAGAAATGTTATTATAACCTATTCCTAACTGAAAAAAAAAAAAGGTTGCAAACAGCCTGATTACACACACAGAAACTGCTATTTGGTGGTAAGTTAGACAGAACTACACAGACTGGCCCATAATAGAACCTCAAAAACTATCTGAGTGAAGAAACTGGACCCAAGAAACCACAAAATTCCATTCATGAACCCGTGTATGTAAAATATCCAGAAAAGGCAGTTTTGCACAGAGAGAAAGTAGGGTAATGGTTGCAGGGATACACAACTAAGATGAGCATAGAGATCCTTGGGAGCGATAGGAAGTGTGACTTTAAAATCTTTGCAAATCTACTCTCTCCTTCAGTGGAACAAGATAAAGAAACCAAGCCAAGGGAAGGAGGTGGCCCCAGCCCCCAACCCCTGCTCTGAAGAAACAGGAAGACAAAAAACCTGGCCAATGTTCAGTTTGAGAACTTCAGTGTTGTACAAGACATCCAACCCTAAAGGAACCTCAAAGGCTTTGTCAAACAGCCCCCAAGGCATCCAGCTGCAGTGGCAAAGCGCTATCTATCCTCTGTAAGTGGCTCCAAGTGCCTCCTCTTTCCATTATCCAAGTTCTCCCAGGCCCTGCACCATCAAACAGCACCCAGCTACTTAAGTCTGTCCAGTTAAGACCACAGAGAGCAGCAAAGGCTGCCTGCAGACCCATGCTGATAGGAAAACTGTTGGCAAAGTGGTCATCTCCACTACGAGACCATCTGTCCTTCAAGCAGGGGTCAATATGGTCACTACCTTGCTGGAGAACAAGGACTGGCTTGTGGTCATCACAGGTGATGGATGGGGACTTGATCAAGCTGGAGGGGGTCTTGCTTCCTGCCCTGTGTCACAATATGGGGTTCCCTACTGCATCACCAATGAGAAGGCCAGGCTGGCCCACGGAAGACATCTACCACACAGCTAACTAAGAAGACAAAGGCTTAAGCTGGTGGAAGTCCTCTGGGTCAGTTAAGAGGGCAGATAGGATGAGATCTGCGGCCACCAATGGGGCAACATCCTGGGTCCAAAATCTGGCTCGCTTGCCCAACAGGAAAAGGCAATGACCAAAGAACTCACCACTAGAGTCAGTTAAATGTATGCTGCTTAGTTATTTGTACATAAATATAACTTTAAAACTTGCCTTTCAAAAAATAATAATAATGGGTTGGAGAGATGGCTCAGTGGTTAAGAGCACTGACTGCTCTTCCGGAGGTCCTGAGTTCAAATCCCAGCAACGACATGGTGGCTCACAACCATCTGTAATGGGATCTGATGCCCTCTTCTAGTGTGTCTGAAGACAGCAATGGTGAATACATAAAACAAATAAATAAATAAAGCTTTTAAAAATGATAATAAAGTCTTCAGAAACCTACTTATGGTCGATTCTACACTTAGGCAATCAACGAGGGATGGAGAGATGGCTCAGAAGTTAACTGGGCTGGCTGCTCTTCTAGAGGGCATGAGTACCAACCGTGGCAGCTGACAACCTTCTGTGACTCCATCCCAGGGGGGCTGGCACCTTCTTCCTGACACATGTGGTGCAAAGATATACAAGCAGGCAAAAACTTACATGAAATAAAAAAATAGGGACTGGAGAGATGGCTCAGTGGTTAAGAACTGCAATTCTGTAGGTCCTGAGTTCAAATGCCAGCAACCACATAGTGGCTCACAACCACCCGTAATGAGCTCTGATGCCCTCTTCTGGTGTGTCTGAAGATAGCTGCGTATACATACATACAATAATAAATAAATCTTTCAAAAAATGAAAAAAAAATAGGTGTCAAAAAACAATGAACTGTGCAACTTAAATGAGTGAACTTTGTGCAAAGTGGTGTGCCTCTCAGTAAAGTCATTTGTTTTCTTACCAGAATAGAACAATCATACAGTGTGGTGTGATCTAGGAAACAAAGCTGAGGAATGACCTGTTACTAAAGCTTAAGTCAGCTAGGAGTGCAACTGCCTGATCACCGGGTTACTGGCTAGGAAAACCCAGAACAGGAGCATAGCTCTGGTCTAGCTGGCTGGGGACAGTGAGACTATGGGACTCTATACCATTTCAACAGCATTGGGGGACATGGGGAACTCAGAAGACATGACATGAAAAGTTCCAGACATTCTTTAAAAAACTACAAATTAAACTAAAGACAAATGAACCTGTAGACTGCTGCTTAATCCTCAGGCCTTTGTGATGGCCGAGAGTAAGCAAGGCATTTCTAGAATCAAAGTCCTTGCTGTGGAAGTGAGGAACAAAACCCCAAGTATGCTGGCAACGTATATGTTTTTTTTTTTATTTAGTTTTTGATTGTTGTTTTAGATTTTTCAAGACAGGATATTTCTGTATAACATCTTGCTCTGTAAACCAGGCTGGCCCTGAACTCACAGAGATCCACCTGCCTCTGCCTCCGGAGTGCAGGGCATATGGTCTTTTAAATGGAGTTAATGAGACATGGTCTGTGTCTGAAAGGTCAATGGAAGACACAGGCTATGAAATAAAGAGGCAAACAGCTCCTCAAAGTCACTTGAAAACAAGGTGAAGGTGGAGCTTGAGTTAACATATCATTAAAAAAAAAAGACTTAAAAACTATTTAAAATTAAGCATAGTCTCCCAGTGATATGAAATTTTCCTTCCAGGAAAAAAAAAAACAGCCAGGTGTGGTGGCGCACGCCTTTAATCCCAGCACTTGGGAGGCAGAGGCAGGCGGATTTCTGAGTTCGAGGCCAGCCTGGACTACAGAGTGAGTTCCAGGACAGCCAGGGCTATGCAGAGAAACCCTGTCTTGAAACCCCGCCCCCCCCCCAAAAAAATTAGATTATCGACTCTTCTTTATCAGTGTTTTGGTAACTCAATATTACCAATTAAAAATAATCCTGTTAACCAAAAATTTCTTAATTAGCTAAAGAATGAAATCGAAACATTTTCCACCAAACTGTCAGTTTTCCTATTTCTATGGGAACTGGCAGGTTAACTTCACATCGGTTTTCCATACACCGACCTCCAGAGTGAATCTCATACACCTTCAGTTAAAGTGAGCCGGGAGGGGAGGGGAGAGGTGTAACTTTACCAAGAGATCCAGACACACCACCCTAGATGAATGTCACGTGGTGACTGTGCACCGACTCAAAATTTAATGACACCACACAGCGCCCTTAAGTGTGCTCCATATCTCATGCACTTCTGCTGGGATGCTTCCCAGAAAGAGCGCTCCAAGAACGGGAAACCCAAGAGCACCTCCTCCAGAGCTTCCTGAACGGGGGGCTACAGGAAATGCTCTGTGCGGTCGGTTTAACACTAACTTCCCAGTAACGATCCCACGTCAAGATCCTTACTGGGGATCTCCCGTGTTCAACAGCAGGACACCAAGCGGGTGCTCTCTGCTCAACAAACACAAACAGCTTTCACTCCAGGTTCAGAGCCGGTGCCGAGTCACCACCAAGACCCAGCTGTGTAACTCTTCCGAGACAGAAGGAGAACAGCAGCACCTGGGGAGCCCTAGGGGGAAGGGTTGTGTGAGAAAGTGGCTTAGTGGCATAGGAAGGGAGCCAGCGGGGCAGAGTAAAGGAGCGACTAAACATCAAGGTCCTTGGGAAGCAACACTGGCTGACTGCGGCAGGAGGCACGACCAACTGCCCTCTTTGCCTGCTCCCTTCGCTCACACAGATCGTAAACAGCAGCACAACCGGCTTTAACATCTCGGCCGATCGTGGACTGCGGAGGCTCCTCTACACTCTGCTATCCTCGGTTCTGGCCCAGGAGAAAGTGTATACACTAGTAACGTCTTCAATAAAAATGTAACCACAATGTATTTGCATGGCTTCTTCCTGTCCCGCTAACCAGTTCACAAAGTTGATATATGCCCCCCCCCCCCGCACCCGGGACAGCAGGGTTCCACCCCAGCTCCGCCCAGGACCTGACCAATCAGCAGCTCTGGGGGGAAGGGAAGCCAAATTGGTGACAAGTACCTAGGTGATTCTGGTGTTCAACCCAGGACGAGGGCCCATGTACCCCTAAAATATTCCTTGCCAGAAGCAAGCTACACTGAAAGACAAGTCCCCCCAGACCCTTGTTGAAGGACCACACAGCCAACAGCACTCCAAAACCAGCCAGAGAAGAGGAAAGACAGTTCTTGGTAGTTTTCGGTTGTGGTCAAACTGTGGGTATCCTTTTAAAAGATAAAGTCTAATTCCAAAATAAACACAAGTTAACGGTCAATGAAAATATTTCTCCCTTTGTTTACTTCTGCTCCTTTGGACGAGATAATGTCACTATTGGGATTTTCCTCTTAATACTTTAAATCTAACATCAAATTCCTGCCCTCGGACTCCTGCAGGCATTTAAGCTGGTTAAATTAAAAACACAGCTAATAAACCAACACAAGAAAAGAGGCCTTAAACATAAAGCAAGGCTTTCAGGATCTGGTGTCCACCAGCTAATGCCATTAGGTTAAGCTTTAACTCTCTGCAGAGTGGAGAGGGGAAAGCTTTGCACAGGAGGAGCCCGGACACTCATGTCTGTGGACACCCAGAAGCCAGCACAGGATTAAAGTTAATCTTCCTATCTGGAGCCCAAGGATATCACACACAAAGGTATAAATTATTTTTCGACTGAGTCTAAAACTAAACATCAAACATTACTTATTTTTCACCTCACAAAGTAGCCCTCAATGTCCTGGCACTCAGAGCTCTGCCTGCCTCTGCCTCCAGAGCATCACCACGCCAGCCACGGGATACCTTGAGGTCTGCCTACTCTGTGATATCTGCCGTAAACTGAAAGACAGTCTGAGGCAAGGCTTGACTTCCACTTACTTCAGGGAACAGAAAAGCAGAACATAAGTTATACAGAGAGCAGTAAAATAGCAATGCCCCAGCTCTAGACAGTCTGAGCCAAGAAATGTCTGAAATGTCTGAAAGACCTTTTCCTCGGTGGACAAAGCAGATTTCCATGACATTTCACATTCTGAGGTGAAGTGTACTTATTTGTAAGCCCCAGTTAACCAATGAATTGGAGAAGCCTGAGAATCGAAAAAAATCTAGATTTACTTGCAAAGGCAGTTGGGTTGCCTTAGACTTCAGAGCTAAGCAGGCATTTAGTCCCTTTCTACAGCTTCTCGGGGATGTATCAACTGGAATAAGACAGAAATGATAGTACCTGGCTAGAAAGAAATGTTCTCTCAGCTCACAGCCACGATGGAGACTAGCTTTTCTCCCTGCATATATACTTGAGGCTCAGCATCATTCATGAAATCTCATTCTTGGGATCACAGGTCAGCCTGTGATCAGGTACGGAACAACTCATGCCTGCATGGAACCACCTAGATCTCTTAGGAGACCACTCCCATTAATGTTGCCAAACAATGTCCTATAAGCCAGCTAACTTTCAGGAAAAAAATAAATAAATAAATAAAAAATAAATAAATGACTCATGGCTCCTGCAGTATTCATTCATCTTGGAAAGAGCTAGACTGTGAGTCAGGACGCTCACTGGGCTCCCAGGATGTACTACAGAGTAATTCCTGAAGACTTGTCTGGGCCTCCTTTGTCTCCCAGTCCCTGTGTAAAGACACCATGGGGGAGAGGGGGGACCAGTCATGGGGTCAAGTAGGGCACACATCCTTCTTCTCTCCAAATCTCTTCCTTAAACTACACTTGCCGATAATTCTTCTGTTTAATCAGAGCTGCTTTGCATTCTGGGTATTCTGCCAGGTAATCAGTAGCTCCCCAGTGGCGGGGGAGGCACAAGGTGGGGCCAAACTGGTTTTGTACCAGTTTAAGGACCACACTTCGTTCGACAGGAACAGTTTCCCTCACTAGAACAGAACCACTGAAACCCAGCTTCACATGAACCTTGGGAACAACCTGACTTTGTTTACTTGACTCCGGGACTTCATTAACAGGACTTGTGTCAAATTCCAAAGGAAAACTGTGAACAAGTGCTGGCCAGACCTTTGCAGTGTACAGACACTTCTCCAGATCTCTGAGCTCAATCACCAAATGTAAAGAAATTTCCACTCCTGAGGCCACCCAGACACCCTTCCCCTGCTTGTACTTTCCCTTGCTGGTCTTAAACCTGAAGCTATCTTCTGCCTCTAATTCCTATTGGTTGGAATTACCAGGTCTATCTTCAAGCCCAACACACAGCATGTTTGAGAACTAATTAAGATAGAAGATAAATATAGATCCCACCCTAGACTCCAAGGATGG
Organism: Mus pahari; assembly: GCF_900095145.1. Classification (NCBI taxonomy): domain Eukaryota; kingdom Metazoa; phylum Chordata; class Mammalia; order Rodentia; family Muridae; genus Mus; species Mus pahari. Next base: position 92,008,528 of record NC_034602.1, on the reverse strand, counting down.
TTTTAATGGAAGAACTGGGAGAGCTGAAAGTCAGACACGGGTCTTCTTTTTATTCTAGCAATCCACACTGTTCATCATACTGCAAGCATAGGACAAGGTCCAGACACCGAATTTACTGTTTAATAGGAACAGCCTCCACACAGATGAGACTCCAGAAACTCTTATTATGATCTGTAACTGCTTTATGTTGAGGAAATCAAGTTTCTACCAGTTCTCTGAAGGAAGTGTGTTATATTATAGGTTCCAGAGAAGCCCATGGTGGACTGGTATAGCACATAGCCTGCTGTAACTAACTCCCAACTCAATCCTAAATAAACCATGGGTTTTTAAAGTGGTAGTTAATAAATGTCTTCCATTACAAAGAAATCTATCCTTGCCAAGCAAGGTGCCACATGCCATTGACCCCTAAAGAGGCAGGTGCAACTGTGAGTTTGAGGCCAGCCTGTTCTACATATTGGGTCCCAGGATCAAAGGAAGGGGGAGGGGGAGAAGGAGGAGGAGGAGCAGCAGCAGCAGCAGCACCAACACCACCACCAAAGCAAAACTACTACTTTCACAGTTTGGGAGAAGAAGGAGCAGCTACGGAGCCCATAAAAACTTAGTACCCTCATTCACAACTGATATGGGAAGTAACATCATCCTGCCCTGACTCACAAAGAGAATCGGATGCAGCATAGCTCATTCACATCAGCTTTAAATCGGGGCCTGTCCCACCTTGGCAAGGCAAGATCCCATCTAAGCTCCCACCTACAAGTAGGCCTATGCACAATCAAACTTCTTGGGCTAGGTTTGCTGGAGGCTTTCCTTTCCTTTTGTTTTCTTTCTTTCTTTCTTTCCTTGTTTTTTTCTTTTGATTGTGTGCATTTTTGCCCGTATGTATGTATCCTGCCTGCCTGCCTGATGTCCATGGAGACCAGAAGGGTCACTGGATCTCCTGGAACTGGAGTTACAGGTGGTTGTGAACTGCATGTAGACACTAGGAATAGAACTCCGGTCCTCTTTAAGAGCAGGAAGTGCTCTTAACCACTATGGTTAAAACAGTGAGCTGTGAAGTCCAATGAGCCTGACCATTCAAATAAACTGTCACAAGAGCAAGCAAATCTTCTGTCCTCCACAAGACACATGCCAATAGTTTTAGTATCACAAAGAATGTTTAGGTTTCTCCTGAATGCTTGGACTACATTCAAGGCAAAATTGAAGGGATGTTTGTAACAGGGTAGACACTCAACACTAGGGCTAAGAAAATGCCAAGAAGACAACCTTGATGGCGTGTGCTTTTGTTTCTAGTGCCAGAGCTTGTGGGCCGGCCAGGAAAGAACCCCAGAGTCTTTGCTGCTGTCCTGTGCAGCCATGCTAATGACTTAGATTAAACATGCTGCACCAGAGCAAACTTAGCTGAGATCACTTTCGGGCTCTTCCTCTGGGGTTCTGCAGCTGGCACAGCAGAGGCAAAAAGAAGCAGGAAGTGCTACACTGTAGCGACTACACAAGTCAGGTAGGTTGCACCTGTGTAACCTTGGGCAAGAAACCTGCATGACCTAGCTAGGCCTCAGTTTCCTTAACTACCAAGTGCAAATAATAAAACACTTGCTTGTCTATTTAGGTGACCAAGAGGTAATCCAATTACAGCAGCTTACTGCTGTGTCTAGCATACCCAGGACCCAATTTATCTTTTATTTCATTTTACATTTGATGTTAGTTTAAGAGCTCAGGAATTGGAACAATAGAACCTAGGTTCAAATCCCCATGCTCTGGCAGCTTTAACCATTTTATAAGAGGTACCTTAATCTCCGGTTGTATGCCAAGGGATCCTGAGGCAGCGTGATACATAAGGATGCTCTCACAAGTAAATTACATAATACAAAGGAAATACACCATTGACAAGGTGACAACATAATGGTTTGGGAGTGTTGAGACTGTTTCTCTGTGTAACAACGGCTCTGGCTGTCCTGGAACTCTCCTTGTAGACCAGGCTTTTCCCCAGAAATCCCCTAGCCTCTGCCTGCTGAGTGCTGGGATTAAAGGTGAGCCAGGCTTTCCCCAGAACTCAGAGATTCTCCTGCCTCTGCCTTCTGAGTGCTGGGATTAAAGGTGTGGGCAACCAGCTATAACATATTTTAATTACTAGCCAAGAAAGACAAACAGCTCCTTAATTTCAAGCAAATGGGAAACGTTAGAGATTGAAGACATCTGCAGTCACTGTAATGATATGAAAATCTACAGGTTCTGTTTGTGCTAAAAGCTAAAGGTTGCTTTTTAGTTAAGATTTAACAAAAATTTGAGATGCAACTTCTGTTCCCCTACTCCTCTGTTCCATTAGGAACCCCTTCCTTCCAACACCCAATAAAATGAAGACACAATTAAGCCAAGTTGAGAGGATTAAACTTGTTTTTAAAGTAAGACACACTTGGGAGGTTAAGTTTTATCTAATTCAAGTTCTATCTACTCAGTCTCTAACATTTACAAATCTACTGTTCTCCATGATCTTCAGACCTAAAATTACTTCAGCTCAGCGTCCAGATATGTCACCAAATCACTATCCTAAATCAAGTATTAAGACTAAAGAACTTTTCCATAATTGTAAACCTATGCAATCACACTGCCTTCTGGCATAAGTTTTGAAAACGTTCCACGGGTCCTGTTTTCCCTGACTACCAACAGCTGTAGAAAACGAAGCGCGATAACACCCAACAGCCTCAATCTTGGGCACCGGTGTACGGCCAAGTTTTAAGGCTCCTTTCAAAACCTGCAAACCCGGGAGAAGGCAAGACTCGGTCCTTGCAGTACAGGGCGCTCCCCTGACAGCAACTGCGGGGCTCCCCTTCACCAACCCAGCGCATTCCGGCCTTTGCCTACTCAGCAGATTCACTCTGACTGTGCCGTATAATGTGAAATCTTACAATCTAGAAATAAAAAAAAAAAAAAAAAAAAAAAAAACCCAAACTACATTACTCACCAGGCTCCGCCACTCTCTCTTGGGCGAATCCTACTTTCCATTAAGTGCGCTTCCAAATTTCTTTGGAAGACGCTAAACCAGCAACGAGTAGAGCCGGAGAAGAGTGCACAGGGCACCTCAGTGAAAATCCAGGCTCCGGCAGACGAGAGAAACCAACTTCACTTTCCGAAAATAACAGTTCTTGGGGGCAGAAGCGGGATCTTTAACCTTAACTTTCCGGGCGGTCCCTTTGCACTCGGTTCAGACACTCTTCTACCCGACACTCCGGGATGAGATAGCAGTGACCCAGCCGCTGGCTTCCTGCGGTCCCCGCCCCCCCCCCGGCACTCCCACCCGCGCCGCCCTTGCCCCGGGCTCCGCGGCCACTCCCGGGTCCCAGACGCCCCCTACGCAAGCCTCACCTGGAATGGGCTGCCATGGCTCGGCTCACACTGCCTGGCGTCCCAAATCCATCTGCGCGCTCGCCCCGCAGGCTCTCTCGGCCCGCGCCGCTCTCAGGGTCGGCCACAGCCGTCGGCGATACTGCCCCGCAGACTGCGCTCCCGGCAGCCGCGTCCTCAGCTCTGCGTCCTCAGCACCGCCTCCGCCCCCCGGAGCCTCGGCTCGCGCCGAGCCTGACGGACATCCGGGCACCGGGGGCAGCCGGGCGAGCCGCACCTCCCTGGAGCCCAGGGAGCGGCGATGCCCGCCGCCCCGGGGCACTGTCGGGTCACCAGAGACCAAGGGGTGCGTTCGCACCGCTCGCCACGGGGTCCGGGCTCCCAGTTTGCCCGCACTTCGGGGGCGATGTGCGCGGCGCTGGGCTCCCCTCGAGGTGCCCGAGCTCGCCGGGACCCCCCCGCAGGCGCCGCGGTGGTACGGCCCGCCTCCTTTTAAGGGCAGCTCGCACCGCCGCCGCCGCCGCCGCTGCCCCTAGTTCGGCTGTGTTCAAACGGGCGCTGCTTAGACCCCCTGCGTTCCGGCTGGGACCTCGGGGTCCTGCTGCCGCGGGGATGTGCCGGGAGTGGAAGCATCTGGCCGCGGCTGCGGGGCTTGCCATCGGAAACATCAGGGATCGGCTAGCAACCCTTCTTCAACTTTGCTTTCAGTTTTGAAAGTGCCCAGAAACAAGTGTTTATACAACTTCCCTCTTGAGGCAACATGCGATTACACAGAAGACAGCCATTCAGGGAAGTCCCCTAATAAATTAAAAGAATTGCTTCCCCTCCACCCCCCGCAAACAAAAACCATGATGCAAACTAGCGTAAACGCTCGAAAGCACAATCGAAAATTGCGTCAACTCAGACCAGGAAAGACACCAGGCTTTGCCTGGGAAGCGGCTGGAAACTACGATGGGCAGAAAGGCAGGAAGATTTAACATGGGCATCCCGGAGGACCAACCTGCTGCTGAAAGGACACTTCCTTGGTGCGCTCCGGGTTCGACCGGGGACTCGCCGCATTATACTGCTCATGTAACTGATAGCCCAGTTTCTAAAGACCTGTAGTCCCCCTCAGAGGTCAGAACCACTTACATAAGAACACAAGACAATGCTTTTCTTTCACTCCCTTGGCTTTAGCTCTGATGATGGAGAACGACTGACGCCTACGCAGGAATGAAGGCAGTGGTGGCAAGTGAGGCGAGTTGCCAGCTGCTGCGTTCTCCACCACGTACAGTAGTAGTTTGGAGAACTCGTGTACTTGGTGAACTAACCAGTCCTTTGAGTTTTGACTCTGAAATGCGGGCTCCCGCCCTCCTCTGTCTCTATGTCAGTCTCTCTGCCTCCCCTCCCTCCCTCCCTCCCTCCCTCCCTCCTCCTCCTCTTCCTCCTCCTTGTGACAAACCGTGCAAAGAAAGCACTGTTCTGAGCTCACAAGCACACCAGTCCTGAAGATGAGCGCGTGTGACTGGAGAGAGAAACCAACCAGAACTAGCTGGTTTGTCATGGACCAAGTCTCCTTGAGATAACAATTCACACGCTTCTGACTTGGGCATCTGGCAAGTCTCTCGTCTAGGAAAACAACTTTCAGTGTTTATTGCAAAGATAAGGTTTTACCTTCGGAGCTATTGGGGAAGCTTGCTACAGGTGTTTCCCATACTGTCAGACCCTGGTGAGAGTGAAGGACTCACTGGACCTGCTTGACTTAAGGAGCAATGGGTTCGACATGACAATATGTGATGCTACAAAAACATGCCTGAGGGCTGGAGAGAGGGCTCATCTGCTCTTCCAGAGGTCCCAAAGTCACTTTCTTGGATCTTAACTGTCTTTAACTCCAGTCCCAAGGGATCAGAAGCCTTCTTCTTCTTCTGTTTTTGGGAATCAGGCACACATGTGGCATATAGATATATAAATAGACAGAGAAGACCCATAGTCATGAAAATAAGTAAATAAAACTTCAGGAGGCTGGAGAGATGGCTCAGCAGTTAAGAGCACTGACTGCTCTTCCAGACATCCTTCTGCATGCAGAGTTCTGTTTCAATCCTGTACAGATTTATTCTAAAATTTAAAAAATACTAAAAATTTAGCAAGATGTGGGTGGCAAATATAGATTGGACACAGTAGCATATACCTTTAACCCGGCACTCAGGAAGCAGAGGAAGGCCTCCATGATCCGGATCAGCCAGGGTTACATAGGTGTGAGTCTAGCTACCTAAAACGTATTTTTTTTAATGATTTTTTTTCAGGTCAGGTATAGCTTAGCAGAGCTTTCCTAACTACACCAAGGAGATGTAGCTGTGTTTGACCTTCACATCGCAAAATAAATAACAAGTGACTGCACTCATCTCTCAACAGATAATTGCTGAGACAATTAAATATAAAATGAGAAAAATACAGCAAATATCTACCCATGGAGATGGAATGGGATTCAAATTAGACTTTATATTAGAGTCCCTGGATTTGCCAGGTCTTGGTGGTGCATGCCTTTAATCCCAGCACTTGGGAGGTAGAGGCAGAGGCAGGCGGATTTCTGAGTTTGAGGCCAGCCTGGTCTATAGAGTGAGTTCCAGGACAGCCAGAGCTATATAGAGAAACCTTGTCTCAAAAAAAAAAAAAAAAAAAAAAAAAAAAAAAAAAAAGAGTCCCTGGATTCTGAGTAGCTTGTAATATAAATCAGAATATTCTAAAATGGAAGGATCTAGTAATAGATCCAATCATACTAGAAGGAAGTCCAGGAGTCTAAAATCTCCATGTACGGGACCCAAGGTCTAGTTCAGCAATAAAAGTAAACAAAAGCACACTTGAGAGGCTTTGAGCACACATAATCCTTGGCTTCTCAGGCAAAGGAAGCCATACTTGGATGAGGCTCCATTTCTCTGCTTTTCATCTCGGAAGCACCTAAGAGCAAAACTGCTAAGGTCCAGCTGCACAAATGAGACACATCTTTAGTTCCAGTGCACAGGCAGAGGCAAGTGGATCCCTTTGAGGCTCACCTGGTCTATGTGGCAAGTTCCAAGCCAGCTAAAAACTACATACAAGACTCTATCCTAATTAATAATTGATTCATTAAAAGGTTTAGATGTAGAGTTGTCTTATTATCCAGCAGATGTTCTCTTAATGATAGAAAACTACCGTGGAATAACACAGCACAAATCACCCACACAAGAGAAGAACAACTTTCCATTTCTACATTACTCCCACGGGGCCAGGGTGCTCAGGTAAGCTGAGAGGGCAGATTTTACAAGGTGAGCGGGTAGTCATTGTACCTCTTGGATGCCAGCAAGACCTTTTCATTAGCTCTTTAAATTAATGAGCTTTAAAAGTTTCTCTCACATGTATGCAATGCCAACAACACTCAGTAGGTGATGTAATCATGTTCAAGCCCCCAGCTTGTTGTATCAGGCAAGCTCTCGAGCTATGCCCCAGCTACCTTAAATATAATCACCAACTCAATGGAGTATGCCCAAAATGAGCATTAGATGAGTCATCATTTGCTGAGACGGGAGGATCAGCAGTTTAATGCCCTACTGGACAACATAACCAGTTGGAAGGACCTAGGCTATATAAGAGCCTGTCCCAAGAAACTAGGAGAGAGAGAAGTAAGAGAAGAACAGAGCAGAGAGACAAGAGGAAAGATGGGAGGAGAAGAGAGAATGACCAGGAAATCAGAACCATCTCCACTGTTTGATAAACACACAGATAGACTTTTAGATGAATATTTAAAACATTCCAAACACTTGCTTTGTAGCCCAGGATGGCCTAGAACTTGCATCAATCTTTTTGCCTCTGGAACTGGGTCTCTGGCCTATACCACTACACCCATCATAACATTACATATATTATTTTTTAAGCAGGTTGCCTTATTCACTCTAAATTCTTAGGGACTATATATATATATATATATAGTCCATATATATATATATATATATCACAATATTTAATATAATTAAATGATTATGATGTTATACACATATATTACAATGGTCATGTGAGTGTTAGGGACCAGAGTGGCCTGAAAGTCACACAAGAATTGTTAGTTCATCTCAGTGTGTTAGGAGTTGAAAATGTGGTCAAAAATCACTTTGCCAAAAGAATTGTCCCAGGCTCTAGAAAATAAAACCAAACCAGACATAGGAAAAGGGAGGAGGCAGGTGGATGCTTTTAAAGACACCCTCCCTGAAGGACTGAGCCACAGGCGAGAAACAGCCATTGAGCCACACACCTCCCCTTCACCATGGTTGTTCCGTCTCAGTGGTTGCTCTGTTTCAGTACATGTGAAGGCAAAGTGGGATTTAAGGAAATCTATTTCCAGGTCTCTAATTTCCAAATGCCCAACCCCGAGTGCCTTCTTTGTTACAAACACTACTTGCTCACTCTCATTTCCGCTTGCCATCTCCTGTGGATAAAGAGAAGCAATCCTCTAACCCATCCCAAATCGATCTTAAACGGTGCATTGCCAGGATTAAGAACAGGGCCACTTCCAAGGGACTGTTCTCCCCAGAGGGTGGGTGGGTCTCAACCCCGGAGCTCAGCAAGTATCCAAGCAGGGCTCCTCATTAAACACACGGGGTAGCAAAGCCTCTGCCAGCCCTCCCTCCCTGCCCCAGAGGCATTCAGGAGACCAGGAAAGGAGGGAGAGCCAGCTGCTCAGAGCTCCTTTGATAGCAAATGTGATTTCACTGGTTTCGAAGGAGGACTTGTAACTTTGCAACACTTTTTAAGAGGAACTCAAACAAAACTCAACCCTTTTCAGCTGTTCTTTCTGCTTCACTAATTCTTCTTCTTCTTCTTTTTTTTTTTTAGTTTTTCGAGACAGGGTTTCTCTGTGTAGCCTTGGCTGTCCTGGAACTCACTCTGTAGACCAGGCTGGCCTCGAACCCAGAAATCCATCTGCCTCTGCCTCCCAAGTGCTGGGATTAAAGGCGTGCGCCACCACCGCCCGGCTTACTTCACTAATTCTTATCTTCCATTTCTGCACTCCTAAAACCTTCTAGTTTGCCCCTCCCCCAACACCTCTGCACTTCCATGTGAGAACTAATTCTAAGCTCAAAGTTTCACTTCCCCATTAAATCAACAACATACAAGGTTTTTTCGTTTTTTTAAAAACACTTATTTGTGGGTGTGCTCTGTTTTGCTTTGTGCTTAGACAGGTTCTATCTATTACATAGCTCTGGCCAGCCTCACAGAGACCCACCAGCTGCTGCCTAGCTAGCAAAGTGCTGGGATTAAAGGCATGCACCTTCACACCCAGCCTACATTCAGTTTTTACACAAGTTCTCCAAGTATGGGCTATATTGACTCTGACCTTAGCCTTCCTGCCTTAGCTTCATTCAGAGAAAACAGGCCTTTACCACCACACATGGAAGGTCACCTTTAATTCCAGAACTCAGGAGACAAAGACAGGCAGAACTCTATGCATTCAAGGCCAGCCAGGGATACATAATGAGACCTGTGTCTTACTACATACAATAAAAGTATTTATATATCCGAGGATTACAAAGGGTATCCCACATAATCCCTCATTAGCTTCCTCAACATTTCTGTCTTCTATTAGCATGCTTTAAAATCAACACTGGGGCCGGGCGTGGTGGCGCACGCCTTTAATCCCAGCACTCGGGAGGCAGAGGCAGGTGAATTTCTGATTTCGAGGCCAGCCTGGTCTACAAAGTGAGTTCCAGGACAGCCAGGGCTATACAGAGGAACCCTGTCTCGAAAAATCA
>NC_034602.1:91996292-91998837 GCF_900095145.1 Mus pahari | reverse complement strand
CTGGGCTACACCTTCTGCTGGAGACCATATAAGGACATTGGAAGAAGGGAGTCTGGTTCTNGNTCTTTNGCCTGCTTGCCATGTGGGACTAAGCAACTGCTAGATCCTTGGACTTCCATTNACANCTACTACTGAACCATTATTGGGAATTGGACTGCAGACTGTAAGTCGTAAATAAATTCCTTTACTATATAGAGACTATCCATAAGTTCTGTGACTCATTAGAACCCTGACTAATACACTGGCCAAGAAGAAAAACAAAGACCTAGCCCATCATAGCCCATAGTTCTGGGGAAGTATTAATGCTGCTTTTTGGGTTCTGTAGTTCCACTTCTGGCTAGGCAGTCTTGATAACTTAAGTATGTCAACCTAGGATATAGTCATTATGCTTTTAAAAGCCCTCTCCAAGAAAGGCTCAGGGCTACACTGGGATCCTGAACACTCAGTGTAGATGCTCGCTGGTCAGCTAATAAAGACTTCTATTAGCTATTCGAGTACACTGAAGATACCACAACCCTAGCAGTAGGTAATAACTGCCTAGAATCTTTCTATAAATCCTTCCTGGAAATACCTCAGAGAGTATAGGCACTGGAGCTGTTAAGTGTAGCTACCTGAGTAACAAAAAATGGTGAGAGAGAAACCTCCACAGAGCACTATGGCAGAGCCACAATAGTAACAGTGATATATAGTTGAAATTGTTGACTCTCTCATCTACTCTCTTATTCAGAGCCCCGGGTCCTGGATGTGTATGTAAGCAGAGAGGGCTGTAAAGCCAGAGAAATTGCGCCAATAAATAAATAAATAAATAAATAATAGAGCTTTGTCATGAAAGTCCACAGAGAAGTAGGTGAGACCAAAACAGAAGGAAGATGTCCAAGAAACAAGAGGCCAGTCTGAAAAAAAAAGCCAAGTACGGAACAGTTCACAACCACAGAGGTCATGAGCACTGGATTTCAACCAGTGCAGCTTCACCTACTTCTCCTTCTGGGCAGTTTGATATTTTTGGATCACCCTCTTACTTACCCTGCCCTGGCGCCAGAGCCAAGCATTTTAGTGAAACAAAACAAAACTCTTTCCCCTCTTTAATAGCTATCATCTAGAGCCCCTTGGTGCACACCTTTAAATCCCAGCCTTGGGGAGACAGAGGCAAGCAAATCTCTGAGTTTGAGGCTAACAGGGCTACACAGTTTAAAAAGCAAAAACAAACAAACCAAACAGCTATAATGTAGCCTCTCTCCCTCTACTTAGGCACAAGGAAGTCTTTTTTCCTGTGGTGCTGGAGCCCCATTGTGAAATACTCTCTGTGGCCTCTCCTAAGGCTCCATTTTTTGTAGGCTCCTCTGACCTTACTGTCCCTGCCCCTCACACACCTAAGATCCAGAACCAGCAAACTCCTCATCTGGAGTCCAACTATGGCCTTGGACATGTTAGTGACTGTGCAAGCAACTCGGAAAAAGCCTAAAGCTCTCCTAACGCCATCCTTGGCAGCCCCTCCAAACAGGTCCCAGGGGACACTTGGGAGTTTACCCAAGACAACACTTAGTGTGACTACAACTGATCGCAACCAAAAGACATGCACGGATCACCCCACTGTCGCTGTGTCTTTGGTTTGCCAAGAGCAGTTTCCCCACAGGAAACCCACAAGAACTCGACCAAAAGGAGAGGAGGAAAGGTCTTCCATCACTTCCTCTCTGAAGGATGCAGAGCTCAAGGGGTGGTCCTCATTAGCGGATCATGACCAATCTGAATACCACAAAACTAGACATTACCAGGTCTCGTGTGTGTGTGTGTGTGTGTGTGTGTGTGTGTTTTCCTTAACTGTCATAGTCAGCACTAAACCCCCAAAGATCAGGCTCCCTGTGTTTTTGCATAGTAGAAACAAGACAAGCTCAACAAGAGCAAGTAGGCAGGGCACAGGAGATGAAACTACAAGGCAGAATGCAGATGGGGAAGGATGGGTCAGAGGCAGCAGAGACACCCACCACTGCCAGGATGGGTCTCAGGCTCAGCAGGGCTTCAGTTGGTCTGGATAGCCCACCCCACACCACACTTCCACTTTGTCCCTTAGTGGTCCAAGAGACTTTAATCCCTCAAATTAAATATCAATCACTCCCACCAACCCCTAGACACCTCTTAGGACAAAGAGAACACAGGGTGGAGTGGGGAGGTCTTTGAGGGTTAATGCTTAAGTGCCAATTTGACAGAATCTGGAATCATCTGGAGGATGAGCCTCTGGGAGCAGCTATTGGGGTGACCATGACTGTACTGGGGTGAGAAGACCGTCCACTGTGGGCGGCACCATTCCCTAACTACTGGATTTGAGAAGGAACACTGTTTCCTGGTGGTGGATATGACGTGGCCAGCTGCTTCATGCTCCTGCTGCCTACTGTAACCCCTGAACCTTGAGCTAGAAGGAGCCCTTTCTCCCTTAAGCAGCTAAGTCGAAGTTGATGTGTAGCTGGGCGTGGTGGCGCACGCCTTTAATCCCAGCACTTGGGAGGCAGAGGCAGGCGGATTTCTGAGTTCGAGGCCAGCCTGGTCTACA
>NC_034602.1:91966996-91995532 GCF_900095145.1 Mus pahari | reverse complement strand
AGAAAGAAAGAAAGAAAGAAAGAAAGAAAGAAAGAAAGAAAGAAAGAAAGAAAGAAAGAAAGAAAGAAAAGAAAAGAAAAGAAAAGAAAGAAAGGCAGGCTTTCAATACTCCGGTCCAGGCTGGAGAGATGGCTCAGCAGTTATCAGATATCCTGAGTTCAAATCCCAGCAACTACATGGTGGCTCACAACCACCTGTAATAGGCTCTGATGCCCTCTTCTGGTGTGTCTGAACACAGTTCCAGTGGTGCTCCTATATATATTATAAATAATTCTTAAAAAAACAAAATAGAACAAAAAACCTCTGGTCCAGTGGAGAAGGAAAAACACACAAAAGGACAAAACTTTAAAAATAAAAACAACACAGCAACACTTTTTTTAAAAAAAAAAAAATATGAATCGTATGTGTATGCGCACACTCAAGTTTGTGTACAGAAGCTCACTGCCCTTGAAGGCCAAAGAATGGTCATGGATTCCCTGAAGTTGCAGCTGAAGTTACACGTGGTTATGAGCTGGCCTGCGTAGGTGGTAGGAGTAAAACTGGGTCCTGTGCAAGAGGAAGTGTGCGCTCTTAGCCACTACACCATCATCATTCCTCCTTCATATCCCCATTCTGACAGCATGCGTTTCCTGGCCGTGCTGTGGTACACAGCTGGCTGCAGGTGAGCATCACCTGGCAGTCTTCCACTCTCTAGCCACACCCAGGTCAATAACTGTCTGAGGGTAGGAGCAATGAGTCAGTATGACGTTTAAAGTGTCAATCTCCACCACTCCCTTGGCATCCCCCTAACACTGGCTGCTGGGTTTCCATGTAGTCTCCCTCCTGAGTCTGCCGGATGAGAGCATGCATTTTCACACAATTCCCAGGTAGTTAGTTCCCAGGGTCATTGCAATCTGGGAAGTGTCATGTTGTAAATCAGGGGACATTCTGTAAATGCTCAAAAATAAGTGACTACCAGGCACTCAGGAGGTTGAGGCAGGGGGATGGAGAGTTGAAGATCAGTTTGGGTTGTAGCAGGATATCTTGTCTCAGAGAGAGAAAAAGAGAGAGACAGAGACACAGAGAGAGATAGAGATAGAGTTCAGAGACAGAGAGACACTAATCAAAGTAATTATTCCAGTCAGGCTAAGACAGTCATCTCTTTCTTAGTTTTTTCCTAGCTCCAAACTACTAAAAAATGTTCCTGAAGACACAGGAAAACAAGACAAGGGTGTGGGTTTAAGAATTGAAAGGTAGGAAATATTCCCAAGTCTCTTGGGGATGTTTTGCCTCGGAGGAAGGGGCATGCATATATTCTCAGCACTTCATTGCTCCTGAACTATGCTAAGATCTGGCCTCTCACACACAAATGGCATCCCATCAACCCCTGGCATGTTCTGTGATGTCCAACCAGTCCTAAATGTGCAAGGTTTACTTTATAGTAAATGTTCCAAACCAAGCAATTCAAACCCTAATTTGGGATATGAATTTGACATTTTATCCAAGGCCAAGGTTATCTTCCAAAGTCAGGAGGGCTTTCTTTGTCTATCTCTACTCATTATCTAAATCACAAATACAGTAAGATTAAAACTAAATAAAAATCAACATCTTAAACTTAAACTCACTCTGTAGACCAGGCTGGCTTCGAACTCAGAAATCCGCCTGCCTCTGCCTCCCAAGTGCTGGGATTAAAGGCGTGCGCCACCACTGCCCAGCACAAATTCTCTTAATATGTAGAAACTATCCATAAGTTCTGTGACTCTAGAAAACCCTGACTAATACAAGACCTGAGTTCCATTTCCACAATGGCTCATAACTACCTTATTCTGGCCTCTTTGGGTACCCATACATATAGGAACACACAAACACGTAAGACCTATTTAAGGAAATACTAGGGCTTGGGTGGGAAGCTTGGTAGGATAGGCACTACTCAGCATGTCTGAATTACTTCCCCAGCACACAAAATGAAGGAGGGAAAGGAGAGGGGAAGCCTTAGCAATAGAGGTTTTGAGGTTCCCTTAATGGAAGGTATGTCCCTTGCTAATCCATCTAGAATTTGGTCAAGGTGAGCTCACAGGTGGAAACTTCTCCCTGTTGATAACAAGCTTGTTAATGTCCTCATGAGGAAAGGACACCCTAAAGCTAGGGCTAGCTTCATGCTGGAAAATGCTTAACTTATGGGGCTGTCACCTGAAAATTCACCTAAAGACCCACTTCTTCCAGACATGAGGGTGAGCCCTTGGTGTCTTTAGACCAAAGTCTGAGATCAACAGCAAGTAAGGTGTAGGGATGATATATATAAGAATTTTAAGCTTACTGAACAGTCACCTGTTCTAAGTGCTTTACTAATTATTAATGCCTACTACAAACCTTCTCCCACTCAGTGTGGCCACCCTTGTGGTACACAGATAAGGAGAGGGGCCTGGTGAGATGGGCAGCTTTCTCACAGTCATCATCTGGCCAGGGCCTGACTGAGATAAGGCCCTGACAGCAGGGTCCAGCCTCAGAACCAGGAGGCTCCACAGCTTCTCTTGGGAAGCTGCTGTTAGGCCAGTTCAGTAGGTCAAGGTGACAAACCAAGTTAGATCCAGGAACCCATGCAGTAGAGGACAGATTGTGATCTCACTCTATACTGTATATTCACCTGATACTGTAGCACTCATAATCACACACACACACACACACACACACACACACACACACACACACACATCATATATGCACATGATACCCAAAAAGTTACATAAAAATGTTAAAACTCTTGTTACAGGGCAGGGTGGTGCATTCATAAATCCAAGCACTAGGGAAATGAAAAGCTGGGGATTCAGGAGTTCAAACTGAAAAAAATGAACACACAGAGAGACAGGCACAGACACAGGAGAAAGACAGTCGCACACACGTGCACACACACAGGACAGGGAGGAGGAAAAGTCTGTTTTATTGAGGATATAGTCCCAGATCTTTAGAAACAATTTTCTGCCATCTAGCTATGTTTTGGAACACTACACCAAAATGAAATTATTTTTGAGTTGGTTTGGTCTAGAAACATTTGGGTTTAAGAGAAATTCAGTGCCTAGAATCAAAATGCTTAATATTTTCCAATGATTAAAGATAAGGATGTAAAAAACTATTTAAAGTGAATTAGGACCCTATACTATTTTCTTTACCAGATGTTTCAGGGAGCATAGTGACCAAAAGTCATATTACAAATATAGTTAGAATTTGAATATATCACCAGCACTTCTTAACCTGTGGATCACAACCCCTCTGAGTTAAATGATCCTTTTACAGAAGTCACCCAAGACCATCAGGAAACATGACGATTTATGACAATAGAAAAATTGCAGTTATGAAGTGGCAACTAAAACAATGTTATGGTTGGGGGTCCCCACAACACAGGAACTGTATAAAAGGGTTACAACATTGGCAAGTTGTAGAACCATTCATTAGGCTACTCAACAATTTCACTATCACCCCACATCTGCCTGCTAAACAGCTGCACAGCTGCAGAGAGCCAAGGATACAGTAACTATTTCCAACAGGTGTACCTAATCCCGGGGGAAAAACCAGGTGGGCTTGTTGAATGCCTGTAATCCCAGCACTTGGGCAGTAGAAGCGGGAGAATTGGCTTAAAGAATCAGCTACACCAGTTTTACTCTGGAATATGTGGGTCCCTATCTTAAACAGGGGAGCCTTTCCAACTCTCTATGCCTTTATTCTGGGAGTTTCAAGCAAGTTTCCGGAGAAGTTTTTGGATAGTCTCACCCTGCTTATCCATAAGACCTATTTTCTTTTCTGATAAACTTTCATGACAGCTGTAACATGTTACCCAAGACATGCTTGGCAAGAGATTCCTTTTCTCCAGTGTCCAACCCTCATGGATGAAACTTGCTAATGGCCAATCCGAATCTGCTCTTGGGGAGACCCCAGGGGTTTAAAAGGTCCAGTGTAGCCCGGCAGTGGTGGCGCACACCTTTAATCACAGCACTTGGGAGGCAGAGGCAGGCAGATTTCTGAGTCCCAGGCCAGCCTGATCTACAGAGTGAGTTCCAGGACAACCAAGGCTACACAGAGAAAGCCTGTATGGACAAAACAAAAAGAGGTCCAGTGTGCAGCCTTCCAGAGACGACTCCCCCAGCACTGACTTTTCTTCTGCCTCAAAAAGCTTTTGATCTTTGGATTCATCCCTCTGTAGGTGTCTAGCTGCCTTGCACAAGCTGTGCAGCCTTCAGGAGGTGCTAAATCAGTACCTACTGAAGAACTAGGGCTTCACAAGTCTGAGTCACTGTCAGCTCCAAACCCTAGACTGTCGAGTCGGGGGCCAACTCCCTACTCAAGGTCCTATGTCAGAGCCAGCAGATGCTAGGAACAGAACACAGTGTCTCTATCCTACAAGCACACAGCTTAATGCGAGCCTACAAGCAGTGTGGGAGCCTGCACACTGTCCTAACAGGAGAGTCCAGGGAGAAAAACAAGAGGGACAGGGCAGAATGAACCAGAAAGCACAGAGCCCTCTTCCTTATTTTATATGAGGGAATTCAGGGGTCATTATTTTTTTAGCTTTAAGTAGGTAAAAGTGGAGACAAGCAAAGTACTATCACCTCACCCAAAAATATTTTAATGTTGATTAATTAAATTATAAACTATTACTTAGGGGCTGGAGAGACGGCTCAGTGGATAAGAAAACTGACTGCTCGTCTAGAAGTCCTGAGTACAATTTCCAGCAAGCACATGGTGGCTCACAACCATCTGTAATGGGATTCGATGCCCTTTTCTCGTGTGTCTGAAGGCAGCAACAGTGTACTCATATACATAAAAAAATAACCTATTTCTTAATGAATTTCCATTCACAATACAAACTGTCCAGTTAGTTTTTGAATGTAGCTGTTGTGTTCAGGATCCCTTTAAAATGGGGTTAATATGTCTCAATCAAACTTCCCTATAATCCATATTCTCTCTGTGTAGCCCTGGCTGTCCTGGAACTCACTTTGTAGTCCAGGCTGGCCTCCAACTCAGAAATCCGCCTGCCTCTGCCTCCAAGTGCTGGGATTAAAGGCGAGCACCACCACTTCCCAGCCTCTCTAGAGATTTTGTTTAAGGGCTGGGGCATTTAATCAGCCATTTGTCATGAGTGACTGATTCATCAGTCAACATGCACAGAACAGTGCATTTATCTCAATGAAAATGCAAAGAAACAGAACCAAGACCAGAAGCGATTTCACTGTCGCTGAGCTGGATGGTATTCTGTGTTCCCATCACCTATACAGCCCCTTGCCCTCTCGTCTTAACAACAATATATGTTGTCAAACTCCAGGAGTGTGCAAATCTAGTCGATAAGCGAGATAAGCCACGTCTTATTAGGGATTTTCCATATTAAATTGACACTTCAATAACTGACAGGTAGCTGGTGTGCGGTCACACATGCCTTTAATTCCAGCACTTGGGAAGCTGAGGCAGACAGATCTTTGAGTTTGACGTCAGCCTGGTCTACAAAGGAAGTCTAGAACAACTGGGGCTATTATACAGGAGGGGAAAAAAACAAAACAAAACAAAACAAAAAAAAAAACCCTGTCTTGAAAAAAAACAAAAATAAAATAAAACAATCACTCTGACAGGTAGAATATTTTAGAACTTTCCTAATAAAAATTTCACAAACACTATTAACTATCCTCCTTAGGAACTTGGGGTAGTTTGGAGACACTCCTGGGGGACACACACTTCATGCTTCTCAGCCCGTCTAATCCATGCATATTTACTGAGGGCTTTGGTGAACCAGGACTTGACCATGTGCTGACACTGGACAGAGCAGAGTAGGATTCCAGAGTGGAACAGTTTAGCAGTCCCTGAACAGAATCGAGAGGGCCTGAGGCGAACCTGCCTGGAGAACCACCCTTGGCTAAAGGAGGGAACGCTTCCTGGTTTTTAGAACTCATCTGGGCAAACCATTACAGTCAAACAGAATGAGGTGGCTTTTTCCAGTTAAACAGGGTGGGTAGGGACATTTGAAGGTGCCAGGGAATTATAGAGAGAAGGGAGAAAACAAAAAAACAAAACAAAACAAAAGAAAAAGAAAAAGAAAAAGAAAGAAAAAACTCAGAGACAAATTGACCAAAAGATTCAAAACAACTGTAATAGAGAGGCCTGTAACTAGACACCTCTGACCAAACGTAATGCCCAGCACTGACTCTGAAGTGAATCCCAGAAAATTGTACTAGAACTCATGAAAATATTTTGGCTGAACCAAAGGGCATGCATCCCTGCACCTCACACACACCCTGCACTTCACAGATGGAACTGGAACCATTCGGGATGAAAATCCAACAGACAAGCTTAACTGAGCAGACAGGCTCTGCCACGATATCAAAAGGAACCTGAGAGAAATGAGCCGTGGTGGTGGAGAAAAAAAAACAACAACTCCAAGATTCTTTGATCAAAGTAATTACGCGTCCAAACAAAACTCCAATACGAGGAAACCGCTTCAGCGTGCTTCTCATCACCCCTATCAGCAACCTCCAGCACACCCATCATTAGACTATCAGAGCCAACACAACCCAGGGCAGAGTGCAGGCTTGACTCATCTCCAGTATCCCCCACAACGCCGTGCGCAGTAGGCACCCAATAAATACTTGTTGCATGAAAGGGTGAGAACACCTCCCATAGCAACAGGCCCAGACTTCTCCCTCAGAAGGACCTTTCTCCTGAATTATAAGTTAGGGCAACTCCCTGGCAAACCTTTCAAATAAATTCAACAAACATTTATCAAGTGCCCAGAATGTGCCAGCGCTCGGCATTCTTTTGGCAGTGAGATGTGAAGATGACTAACGCAGTCAGCCCGTAACACCCCAAGGGGCTCTGTCTTGAACAAGAAGCACATGCCATAAAATACAGTGGGAAAAAGCCACGGAGTTGGACCAGCTGTGGGAACTCGGGTGAGGGAACAGGTAATTAGGCAGGAGGCAAAAGAGAGGGTGAGGCCAGAGAACACACAGAAACTCAGTTCCAGTCCTCAGCACCCTAACATGTGCGCTCTCGGTCCCTCTAAAACCAAGAAGCCCGGAGGCTCCTTCATATCTACTGTGGCAGTCGGTGCTGGAGGCCCAGGTTCATTTCAGTGCGATGTGGAGACAGGCGCTGGCTGCATTTCTAGGGAAGTCGCTGCACGATGAGGTTCCAACCGCGTCAGAGCACAGACAAGGCGCTATCTCTGTCCCAGGGTTATAGATAAGAATCTTGAAGCCCAGAGTCACTGGGAAAACAAAACAACCCTAACCTCGTCCGCCCATTAGGCAAGAGCTTGCCACAGGCTATGACACCAGCCAGCCATGGATTTATTTGGTTCTGGGTTCTGCACTGACTAATACACTGAACTCTCAGGTTCTGGGAACACAATTCTTTTTGTTTGTTTGTTTGTTTGTTTGGTTTTCCTTTTTTGGGGAACACAATTCTAAAGCCATGATTCTGTGCGTCACCAAATTCTTTCCACTAACGGGACAGCTAGAAACCACTTTTTTTTTTGGCTCTGGATAGCAGAAACTCAATATAAAGACCAACAGTGAGGCATGGGGTGCAAGCAATTAATCTGAAGGCAGATGGAACTAAATTCAAGGCCCGCCTGGGCTACACAGAAAAGCCCTGTCTTTAAAAAGAATTATATACTCAAATACTCAAAGAGTTCCATATGCCTGCCTTGGTCCTTTCTAGTCTTGGCACTAAAGACAGGCACCACCACTCCCTGCCAAGTTTTCAGTGTTTCTAAGGACTTTTTCCCTTTTCTTTTTTTGATAAATGAAATCCTAGGGTGGTTTCTGAGATTCACAAGATAGGAAAACAGGCTGATGAGATAAAATCCTGAGTCACAAGGATGGAAAGAATCCTTACAGTACTAGGTGACAAGGGAGTTAAGACAAGGTTTTTGGCTGTAAACAATGTCCTCAATCTGGTTTAAGATTTTCCAGATAGTTAAAGGCTTGCGGCTTGGGGCGGGAGTAAGGTTAAACTCAACAGCAACTTATACATATCTGACTGCTGTTTAAAACTCTCATTTGAAATACCGTAAAAAAAAAAAATATTGCCTCTATGCAATGAGACACAGTTAACTGGTGTGGCAGAATCCAACTCTACCAAGAGAATTCAAGCGGACTGTCAGTGAGAGGTTTCCTACCCCTTCCCTGTGCCCATGGGTGTCCAGGAGTTTGAATGACAGCCTGGAATAAATGAGAGAGAGAGAGAGAGAGAGAGAGAGAGAGAGAGAGAGAGAGAGAGAGAGAGAGAGAGAGAGAGAGAAATATGAGACTATGAGCATGTAGTGTAGTCTGGTTACTTGTTTTTGTGACAGGTATAGGCTGTCCTCTAGCTTAGGTTGGCCTCAAACTTGCACTTCTTGCCTCTGCCTCTTCCCCGGGCCACTATGCTTCAAAGGAGCTTTTCCTGCATTGACGTACATCTTCAGCCTTAGCAATCAGGTTTTATCTTTTTAGCTCCTCCTGGCACAGCAGGCGATCAATGTTGGTTGGCCCATACATTGATGAGGAAAGCCTCAACTCTAAAACGGAGGGTCCCAAAGAAAACCTCCAAGCCAGTGTGCTCCTTAGACATTCCCATTCTCATTATAAGTCAACCTGCATCCAGAAATAAGGAAAGGGTACTTTTTTTTTTCTCTCTGGCTGTGTACATGTAAAGTTTTCAACAATAGCACCATCTGCATACATTGTGTCGCGACAGTAAAGAGTGCCTGAATTTAAGGTGGTGGGGGAATTGAGATTGAAGTAGGAAGCCAAGGTGAAACTCATCACGAAGTATCAAGCAGCTCTTCAGGCTATCCCTACAGTCAGCCACCTGGAAGCCACACTTTCCAAACCCCTCCCGCCCGAGCCAGGGCAGCCAGGTGTGATGGGCACTGGACCTGACCTAACCGGTCGGTCTCTCACCTCCAGCTTCACCAAGGCTAATCCACTGCACCAAGAGCCTGCCAAAGTTAACTCAGGAGGACTCGCCACCCTCCCTTCTTCAAAGCTTCCAATGGCACTCCTACAAGACCAGCGACCAAGGTCAAGAGCCTTAGACTCTGACCCCTCCCACGCATCTCAGAGCAGGTGCTCTTATCTCTGTTTTCTCCCACATTCCTTCATTTTTTTAAACTTCCTTTTCTCTAGCCTTGCTCAAGCTAGGCATTGACCAGGAGATATAATCTAAACTTAAATTTGCAAACCAGGCATGGTGCGAGATGCCTGTAATACCAGCCTCAGCTACTCAGCAGCTCAAGGCCAGCCGCATTAGCAAGTTAATGCTGGGTAGGGTGCACACAGTTAATCCCAGTATTAGGAAGGCCAAGGTAGGTAGGTCTGTGAGTTCATGAATTGGAAGGCTACCAGAGCTATGTACTGAGGTCTCAAAACAAACAAAGAAATAGTGTTTTATTTTTGATTGCCCAGGCTAGCCTCAGATTTACTACATATTCAAGTAGGTCTTGAGCTTTTGGTTTTCTTGCCTTTAACTCAAGTGTGCTGGAATTATAAGGCATGACACCACACCCACTCTGGAGGAAACTGCTGGGCATTGAACACAGGGCTTCTGTCCCAAACAGTACGTCTTAAGAAAATACATTTTATTAATGTTTTACTGAAACCAATCAGTCACAAGCGTGTCTACGAATGGAAGGAAGATGTAGTTGTACTTTCAGACTAATTCTTAGAAATCTATGTGAATTTATCTTGCTTTTTTTTTTTTAACTTCCTGGGCCCAGTGTGGGCCACTGGTTACCTTTCTATTTCCAGCTTGGTCAGAGTAGCTGCAACTATGTTACCAGCCTTCACCAGCGGGGCCCACTACTTGCTTTCCCTGATCTGGGACACCTTCGGGAGTAGAACAGATTATTCACACAACAGAAGAATATGTTCCAGACCCCTCCTCCGGATCATCCATCTGCTTCTCTCCCTCAGGCAGGAACTCAGTCCAGGTGACCACAAAGCCTTTCTGCAAATCCCCAACCACGATCCACCAGGACCTACTCTGTGCTTCCCACACTAGCACAGTCACAAGATCAAGATTTTAAGTTTCCTCTGGTTGTCTTTTAAAGATGGACTTAAAACTGTTTCTCATTGTGCTACGTTTATGTACACTCAGTGTTGGATAGAGGGGGAAGCTCCTCTTGCCCCTTCTGCTCCAGGAAAGGTTTTAGTCTTCCCTGCGTTCACCTTAAAAACTATCCATGAAGTTAACAAATTCACCTTTTATAAACTTGAGCAGATTCTTGTGAGCCTCAGGAAACCCTCTCCGACCTACCTCTCATGGGTCCTATGGACTTCATCCAGAAAAGTACCTGCCAATCAACACCCTAAGTTCCCCATTCCAGAGGATGGGATTTCCCCTCCCCCACCAATTCCCTGGTTTTGGGCCTCCCCTTTCTCAACCTTCAAGAACGTGAGCCTAAGGGTTACAAATATAGACCTAAGAAATAGGTTTTCTCCCAAGCCTGCTTAACTTTATTTTCTGCCTCTGATAAGTAAAATAAATAAATAAATAAATAAATAAATAAATAAATAAATAAATAAAATCTACATTCAGAACAGCTCCAAAGAAGCAACCCAGAAGCGATCCAGTCTATTGGGCCAGCACTTTCCTAGCTGCAGATGGTCCCCTGGACAGCAAGGAAACAGCCAGCTCTCTTCCAGGACTTAACCAACATCCCAATTTTCTTAGGTTTCCCTAAGACAACTTTTGCTACAAAGTCAGCAGGAAACAATTAAAGAACACACGCCATTCCTGTGCCGCCCCCACCCCACCCCTTTGTAGTTTATTTTATGTATATGAGTGCCCTGCCTGCATGTACATCTGTGTGCCTGAAGAGGGCATCAGATCCCATTACAGATGGTTGTGAGCCACCAACGTGGTTGCTGGGAATTGAACTCAAGACCTCTGAAAGATCAGTTTTCTTAACTGCTGAGCCATCTCTCCAGCCCCTATTTCATTTTTAATTAAACAAAAATGGAGGAATGTTGGCAATTCCTCTAGACTCTGCCCATTAGTTACCTAGCAACCCCTTGCCTGACTACCAGGTACTAGCTAAGAGTTAGGCATAAAATACTGTTCTTCTAAATCTATGTCTGTCTGTCTGTCTCTCTGCTCCCACATATTCCCAGATGCTCTTTCCTCTCTTTCTCTCTCTTTCTGTCCTTCTCTGTACCCACCCCCTTACATTTCTCTGGCTCTGCCTGTTTTCCAAGTCCCCTTCCACTCCCCCAATAAGCTTCCTTTTCTGTCCTGCAGCATGGTGGTGATTCCGTAGCACACCTTGGCCAGGCTACTAAGTGCTCTCTCCCACCCTTTTACAAAACACAAGAGTGACCTCCGGGAACACAGAGCCATCCCCAACCCTGGAATGGTTTCCTTCCACTTCTGTTTTCTCTGTAAAGTAAGAGGGAAGTATGACTTCTATACACTGAAAGGGGGTTTCCCCACTGCCTAAGACGGCCAAGGCATGCTCAGACATGTTGCCTCTCTGGAAGCAACTTAGTGTCTTCCAATGTCCTGTTAACAATTCTCCTACAGACCCTCTCTATGCCCTACCAATCCTGGTAGCACTTTTAGGAAATGGGACCTAGAGTTGGGAAGGTCCCTGGGTGTGCCCTTAAAGGGGATATTGGAGCTCAAGTCTCCATCTGCCTCTCCTTCACCCCCTCTGTTGGATTTCCAGCCAACATGGGGTAAGCAAGCCTCCTACGTGTACATAATGAACCAACTATGACTGTCGGAAGGGTTAAACCACCACGTGGTGGAACCTCTGAGATCAAGAGCTGAAACAAGCTTCTCCTTTGGGGTTTTATCAGTGACAATATAGTAACTGAATAACATTCTCCTTTTCTTTCTTTCTTTCTTTTTTTTTTTTTTCGAGACAGGGTTTCTCTGTGTAGCCCTGGATGTCCTGGAACTCACTTTGTAGACCAGGCTGGCCTCTAACTCAGAAATCCACCTGCCTCCGCCTCCCAGGTGCTGGGATTAAAGGCGTGCACCACCATGCCCAGCTAACATTCTTGTTTTCTAAAGGGAGTAAAAGAATGACCACTTAGCCTTTGACATTTATTAAATAACATCTGTGAATGTGTACGCACACATGGATGTATAGATGTGCACTTGGCACTGGAAATGGAACCCAGTGTAAAAATATTTAGTTGATTAGCATCATAAATTTACCTATAGAGCAAATCTCTATCCCCAGCTTAAAAACATACAATTATAAATGGGGGAGGGGTGATTATATTAAACAACTTGAATGACTCAACTCCCAAACCCACAATGTGTTCACTTATCTAGAATGAAATAATATTTGTTTTGTTTGTTTTAAGATAGAATTTCCCGACTATCCTGAAACTCATTTTCACAGATTCCCCCTGCCTCTGCCTCCTGGATGCTGGGATTAAAAGCGTGCATCATCACACCTGGTGGACGAAAATTATCTTGTTTCTGGTAAAAATTAGGATTCCTTCATTTTCAATTTGTAGACTTTCAAGCACAGGATATTAAATATTTACCTATAAGAACCCCAGGAATCCCAGGCCAGCCCTGGGCTGTGGCTCCTGCTGCCACCCCAGGAGAACCACCACACCCAGTTTATACAATGTTAGGAATGAAACTCAGAGCTCTGTATTTGAGAGACGGGTGCTCTGCTAACCCAGCTACATGCCAATGGTAGCCCCTTTAAAGGGGAAAAACCCATGGCCGTGTGACTGTTTGCCTGTATGAGTGAGGAGTCTATGGAGGCCTGAGATGGCAGATCCTTTTGGAGTTGGTGTTCCAGGCAGTTATGAGCTGGTGTGGGCTCTGGGAACTGAACTCTTGATTTTGAAAGAGCAGCAAGTGTTCTCAACCACTGAGCTATGTCCCCAGAATCCACTCTCTGCTGAAGGACTGATCTGTCTTTCACTGAAGGAAGGATGATTTAGGCTAAGACTTCACCCTCCCATCAAGATGTTAGGTTTCACACACACCATACAGCTGAATCAAAGATACTACAAACTATGGGAGGAAAAAAGCAGGTGACCATGGAGGGATGAGATCCATATCAGACCCAGCACAACACACATGATCTCCTCCTCCCTCCCAAATGGCTCATCTCTCTTTTTCTTCACAATTGAGAAAGCAATTATAAAGACCATACTGTGGCTCTGGCCACAGTAGCATCCGTCTTTGTCTTACTCAGCTCTGTTTTCTCCTTAGGGAAACTGACCCACCTAACCAGAACCAACACCTGTGTGGACTCAGGAGCTGGACCCAGAGTGTGTCCTCAGCCATGTGGTACGCAGACTACCAACCATCCTCAGATTCTCCAGTGGCCGACATCCATTCCAGAGCTGCCTTCCTAATTAATGTAGCAATTGCTCCCCCTCTGCCGTCCCCAGCAATGATTCCAGAACAGGATGTTGCTCATAAATCTCTCCCTGTAGCTTACCTACCACCCACTGGCCAGCTTGTTTTAACAAGAGTAGTTCATTCCCATCCCCCTCAGTAAAAGCCCTCTGAAAGGTCACCAACATTTTGTTCCTGACACCTTTGCCCATCATAGGAACTGAGTGTAACGAAAACACCATATCTCAGCAAACATGACTACAAAAAATCTACAACATACTATGAAGGAATGCCAGTTTATATCTTGAAACATTCTAAATCCGGGAATGAAAAAAAAAAAGGGGGGGGGGAGGAGTTATGCAGAGGATACCTGTAATCTGAGCACTTGGAAGGAGGAAGCAAAAGGAATAGGAATTAAAGGTCATCTTTGGCAAAGTTTGGGGCCAGCCTGGGCTACATGAGATCCTGTCTATAAATGAGTAGACAAGAAAAAAACAAATTAGCAACAACACTAAAGGGAGGGCTAGAGAGATGGCTCAGAGGTTAAAAGCACTGACTGTTCTTCCAGACACCCTAAGTTCAATTCCCAGCAACCACACAGTGGCTCACAACCATCTGTAATGGAATCCAATGCCCCCTTCTGGTGTATTTGAAGATAGCTACAGTGTACTCATGTACATAAAATAAATAAATATTAAGAAAGAAAGAAAGAAAGAAAGAAAGAAAGAAAGAAAGAAAAGAAAAGAAAAGAAAAGAACAGAACACATAACTATTACTGCCAGGAGAATTTAATTTTCCTTCCTTTTAAATTATTTATTCATTTGTTGTGTACCATACCTAGGTAGACTGCTAGTCCTCAGAGCTGTGTGGTTCCCAACCTTCCTAACCCTTTAACACAGCTCCTAATGTGGTGGCCCTCAACCATAACATTAGTTCATTACTACTTCATAACTGTGATTTTGCTATTATGGAATGTAATTTAAGAATCTGATATGCAGGACATCCGATAGGCGATCCCTGTGAAAGGGTCATGACCCGCTCGCTGCCTTAGAGACACAGAGTTGATGTCCTTAACTGTCTTTGTTCCTGTAGGAAAGTCATCTGGACTGAGCCACATCTAGACCCTGCATTTCATTCAGCTCAATCCCCAGAGCTAACCTCTGGTTACTAAATTGCCACTGAGTTGTTCCTCTTTTCTCTTTCTGAGCATTCCCATCTTCACACTGTCTTTGGAAACCTCAGCACATTGGAGATCCATTTGCTACAGAATAATATGTATCTGAAGCACTGACCAGCAATGAACTCCAGACAAAACAAGTAGTTCAGCTCTGAAAGGCATTTCCAACAGAGGCTACTCAAAGAGTGTAGCTGGGGGCAGTGACAGCTCTCTGGCTCCAGGCACCTGGGTGCAAGCCTGAGTCTAATTCCTGGATCGCACCGAGTAACGGAAAGAGAAAATCCGAGTAGACAGGGTTGTCCTCCCACCCACCCAGCTGTAGTCTCATTCCTTGGTATTTGAAGGGACCCGGACTTGACCTGTTTTCTGTTTCCTCATCCTGATCTCCAGGTGGCAAAGCCAAGGGACTAAAAATGGGTTGCTCTTGACATCTGTTTTATGTTCAATTCACTGACAAATCCTCCTCCACTCTTTTGAAAACCATGCAGAATCCACCGGGTTATATGTCTAACCCGCTCATAGGCCTTAATTATCCTCTTGAGAAGCAGAGGCAGGTGGATCTCTGAGTTTGAGGCCAGGCTGGTCTATAGAGTGAGTTCCAGGACAGGCAAGGCCACACAGAGAAACCCTGTCTCGAAAACCCAAAAGCAGAATAAAATTGGATCAAACCACAAACACAAGTAAATTTCTCCAAAGCTTGTCTTTCTGCTACTTATAACACGACATGTCCTCCACAGCTCACCTGGCCACTTCCTAAATATGCTCCAGAGATCAGGCTCCAATGAGCCTCATTCAGGTGCTTAGAAGGGTCTTTACAGTCAGGGGTGGGGTGCGGAGTGTGGAGGGGGGATGGAGAGAGGTTGAGGGTGCTGTTGTCTCTACCTTTCTTCCCTTTTCTTATTTCTATAAAATAATTTATAAAATATAAGTGTCTTATTTTTTTTAAAGATTTATTTATTTATTATATGTAAGTACACTGTAACTATCTTCAGACACTCCAGAAGAGGGAGTCAGATCTTGTTATGGATGGTTATGAGCCACCATGTGGTTGCTGGGATTTGAACTCCGGACCTTCGGAAGAGCAATCAGGTGCTCTTACCCACTGAGCCATCTCACCAGCCCTAGTCAGGGTTTCTATTCCTGCACAAACATCATGACCAAGAAGCAAGTTGGGGAGGAAAGGGTTTATTCAGCTTACATTTCCATACTGCTGTTCATCACCAAAGGAAGTCAGGACTGGAACTCAAGCAGGTCAGAAAGCAGGAGCTGATGCAGAGGCCATGGAGGGATGTTACTTACTGGCTTGCTTCCCCTGGCTTGCTCAGCCTGCTCTCTTATAGAACCCAAGACTACCAGCCCAGAGATGGTCCCACCCATAAGGGGCCCTCCCCACTTGGTCACTAATTGAGAAAATGCCCTGTAGCTGGATCTCATGGAGGCATTAACCCAACTGAAGCTCCTTTCTCTGTGATAACTCCAGCTGTGTCAAGTTGACATAAAACTAGTCAGTACAATTAGTATAGTTCCTTTACCTAGACCATCCACCACTTCAATTTACCACATTTTTTTGACTCCTAAATATTGCCCCCCCTCAAAAAAACCCCTTAAGATATGCATGTTGCTCGGCCTTTAACCCCAGAACTTAGGAAGCAGGGGCAGGCAGATCTTTGTCTGTGTGAGGCCAGCTTAATCTATGAAGCCTTATTATGTACTGAGAACTCTTCTTCCCAGTATATGTTTGCAGGTGGGGGGAGTTTGCACACAGGTATATGAGCCCAGAGGCAGTGAACTTTCTGAGAGCTGGTACTTCTGTGTTGGGAAATCAGTTCTCATTCTTTTCAAGACTTGCACATCCTCTCAGTCACTGTGCCGTCTCTCAACAGCCCCCAACATCAATTCTAAACCTACCTCCAAGAAGCCTTCCCTGATGGCTGGCCACTCCTGCAATGGGGTGTCCCTCCTTTACATCCCTAAAAGCCCCAAGATTTCCTGATAGTGATTACAGATAAAGGAGAAGGGCCTAGCAGGCATGAAAGAAACAGCATGTGCCAAGGCATGGGGTTTGAAGGCAGAAGCCTTTAGATGGGCTTGTGACTTGTATTGCTAGGCAACAAAGCTGGTGGAGGATTAGTCCTCACAAACAGGAGGCTGAGGTCCAGGGACCCTAGGACCTCTATATTACTCAAAGTGAATCATGGGTGTGAGATGACTCAGAACTGCCCTAGTCTAATGTCTCCTGACAAGGAAAAGGGAGGGTGGAGAGAGAGCAGGGAGTCACTGCTAACCTACATGCAGAGGACTGCAGAGCAAGGAGGGCAGCCTAGCTCAGCTGGTACATCGCTTGCCTAGCACTGCACAGTCAGGTGAGGAGCCTCACATGCCTTGAACATCAGCACCTGGGAGGTACACCACAGCAGGTCAAGAGTTCAAGGTCAGCTTCAGCAACCTTGGTGAGTTAGGTTAGTATAGGACACATGGAAAAAATATCATAAACAAATCACTCTTAGTTTTGTTTGTTTGTTTGGTTTTGTTTTACAAATAATTTACAAGTGATTTGTTTATGATATTTTTGATTTCTTTATTACAATATGTAAGTACACTGTAGCTATCTTCAGACACACCAGAAGAGGGCGGCAGATCTCATTACAGATGGTTGTGAGCCACCATGTGGCTGCTGGGATTTGAATTCAGGACCTTTGGAAGAGTGGTCAGTGCTCTTAACCAT
This sequence comes from Mus pahari, assembly GCF_900095145.1. Taxonomy (NCBI): domain Eukaryota; kingdom Metazoa; phylum Chordata; class Mammalia; order Rodentia; family Muridae; genus Mus; species Mus pahari. The sequence continues at coordinate 91,978,310 of NC_034602.1, read as the reverse complement.
TGTGCCATTGCTCCAGCCTGCCTTAATGGATCTTACCTCCCTCCATACACTTTGCTGAAGTACAAAAGGAACTTTTCAGTGGGGATATCAAGGCAAACATGGGCCGTGGGAAAGGAGAGCTAAGCCAAAGGCACACTCAGAACACCTGAGATTTGAGCAGCAAATCTCTACAGGTCAGCAAGGAAACTGCACCAAATTACTGCCAAAGACTCCAAAATTGGGGGCTTGAGACTAGCTGCTCTTCCAGTGGACCTGGAGTTCAATTCCCAGAACCCATGAGTTACAGAGAGACTCACAACTGCCTATAACTCCAAAATGCCTGGAGATTTGATGCCCTTACACAGACATTCATGCAGGCAAAGCATCAACGCACATTAAAAAAAAAAGTAATGAATAAATTATTTTTTAAAAGAGCCCAAAATTGCCCGTCAGCTCATTAATGATTCTATTACTATTAACTTCCATCACAGAATATATCTCTTCCAAACGGACATAGCAGTCTTGACATTTGGTCTGNAGTTGTTCTCAAAATTATAAGTTCAAAATTCTATGACAGGGAAAAGACTAAACAAAACCCCACCCCACACCCACCGTCCCTTCCCTTTCTCTTGCAGCGACTATGCAGACATCTGAACATTAGCCTGAGCACCCTGACTACAGACAGGGCGCCTACCANGCCATGACACTGACAGACTAGGTGTACATGAGTGCTGCTTCTCGGCCTTCCTAAAGGTGCCACCTTTTAACACAGTCCCTCATNTNGCAGTGACCTCCCCCCACTCCCAACCATAACATTATTTTGGTTGCTACTTCATAAGTGNAATTTTGCTACTGTTATGAATAGTAACATAAATACATGATATGCAGAATACCTGATATGTGACCCATGTGATGGGGTCATTCTACCCCCTAGTGGAGTCATGATCCCAAGAATGAGAACAGCTGCTGCTGCTGCTGTCATAGTCACTTACAGGTGACTTTCAGGGATGGCTGGCCAGGAGGCTTGCTTCAACTTTAAAATAATTTAGTTTTAAAAGCCCAGTGAAGTAGGTCACTGTTCACACAGTTCTGCACATCTCATACTCAGGCCTTAAAATAAGGTCTTCGCCAGGCAGAGGTCTCGCACACCTTTAGTCCCAGCACTTGGGAGGCAGAGGCAGGTGGATTTCTGAGTTCAAGGCCAGCCTGGTCTACAGAGTAAGTTCCAGGACAGCCAGGACTACACAGAGAAACCCTGTCTCAAAAAACAAACAAACAAACAAACAAACAACAGCAGTCTTCAACAGTAGGGTCAACAAGAAATAATTATCTCACAGTAACAGGCTTGGACACCAACAACCAGCGAACCAGCTAGTAATACAACAAATGTCTGGATTATTTTTGCAAGGAAGGGCAAATAAATAAAATACCTATTAGAAGCAAGCCACCTCCAGGTCAGCCTCACTCCTCTCCAGAGCAGAGGCACATTTATACACACACGTAATGACAGCTCAAACACCTAACGGCACGGTCTCTTCCTAGCCACTGGGATGCCAGCTTGGGCAGCTGCTTCAAAGTNGCACAGACCTGTCCCTCTCCAGTGCCCAGTAGTCCTGTCCCGAATGGCTTTGACTCTGGAGCCTCTGCACGGGCCTGCTGAATGTACAGTTTAACTCTGCCTATCTGCCTCACAAGTGGCTGGGATCCAAGGCATGTACCACCACTAACAGGCTTTAAAAAAATAATTTAAGGCTGGGCATAGTGGTACACAACTTTTAATTCCAGCATTGGGGAGATGGGTGCAGGTGGCTTTCTGTGAGTTCCTAGGCTAGTCTGGTCTAAAGTAAGTTCCGGAGCAGCTAAAGAACCTCTGTCTCAAAATAGCAATTTATCATCATCATCATCATTTAAAGGCTGCACCATTAATACAACTAGTGTCTGCTGAGTTTGTTTTTGGTTTGGTTTGAGACAAGGTCTCACTATGTAGCTCTGGATGTCCTGGAACTTACTAAGCAGACCAGGTTGGCCTCAATCTGCTGGGATTTAAACACACACACACACACACACACACTATGTGTGTGCATTTTAGAGGGGATAATTCTGCCAGCTTTTCACATCTCAGGGGAGGAATTTCAAGACAGGATTTCTCTGTGTAGCCCTGGCTGTACTGGAACTCACTGTAGACCAGGCTAGCACCACCAGGGCCCAGTGGGAAAAAATTTTAAATGTATTTCTTTTGCCCTGTTCTGCACCTTGCCTCTAAAACACTAGTTCCCACTTGGAAGTCAGTACTATCTCAGGCATCAAGAGGCCACTGGAGGAAAATNAGTCTCTGCCGGATGTTGACAGTCTTAAAGAGGAGCAGCTGCAAAGTGTAACCGTTGGGAGACTGAGCTGCAAGGCCACCACCTGGCACCTGTGTGGGGCTACACAGGCACAATCACTCTAGGAAACACCACCTCATGAGTGTGAAACTGTGTGTGTGTGTGTGTGTGTGTGTGTGTGTGTGTGTGTGTGTACAGCTGTACAGCTCTGGGAGAGTCTAGGCAGAAGAGCCCCCTCCTCCCTTATATGTTATACTAACAAATCTTTTCCCGACATATGGCTCGTTAGCCGCCTGAGCTCCCTCCCATGTAATCAGCTTTGTGCCTTCATTAAGAAAGGTACCTCTAACGGTGGTAGCCCTGCTAAGTCGATCCCTTAGGAACAACCTGCTCTCTAGTTAACAGTGTCAGAGAAGACAGCTGGCTCCAGAAAGATCCAGCACAAATCTCTCCGAGGCAAGCCAGAGCGCATAGTGTTTCCCTGTCTCCCATTCCCAGTTTCTAAATAGCTAATGTGTAGTTGGGTTTGAGTTGATGTGGGGGGGGGGCAGCAATAACAGAACTTAAACCTGGCATGGTGGGTGGTTCATTGGGGGGGGGCAACAGCAGCAAAACTTAAACCAGGCATGGTGGGTGGTTCATGCCTCTAAGCCCAGCACTTGGAAGGCTGAGGCAGGATTGCCTGTGAGTTCTAGGACCCCTGGAGCTAGAGTGAGATCCTTTTTCAAAATTTATCAATAAAAATTAGAAAGGTAGTTTGTCTACTACAGATTAATCAACTAATTTGTTTGTAAATCTATTAGGAGTTGTAAGATTGAAATGAAAACATTATCGCCCCGGGGTCAGTCAGAGCTAGAATGAAACCCTGCAAAAAAAGAGGAAGAAAGAAACATGGCGGGGCAGTGGGGGAGGGTAGAAGGGAGGGATGTTTAAGAAATATAGCACAAAGCCTGGCTGTGCCCATTAAATATTAGTAGTTCTCAAGTAAATATTAGTGGCTCAAAACAGTGGTCAGTGATATAGCACTTGCCTAAGATTTCCCTCAGGTTTAGCCAAAGTCTGTTACAAAGAAAAGTTGTGGCACCAATGCTCTAAACACTACTGGGTGTGCATGACTAATGTGCATAACTAACGACATGCATATCTAACTAGCAGGCGTTACTCACCCTTCCTCTCAGGTGGATGGGGAGGGCTTGAATATAGTTGAGCACACCTCAGTTGGGACTGCCAGTTTTCCCCTGCCAGTCCAGCTGTGACCTCTTTCCCCTCCTCAATCTTCCAGCTAATAGACACAGACAGAGGTCTATTACCAAGTATTTGCAAAGTCAAGAAAGCATTACAATTCTCAAGCGATCAGTGCTGGGCTAGGCCCGCTCAGCGCTGTTCAGTTACGAAAGACAAGCTCTGACCTCCAGCTTTGAGTCCTGCAGGGCTAGGCTAGAGGCGTCTAGGGAGGGACAGTGCAGTTTACAGAGAGTGAGCCCTAGCCTCCGAGTCAGTAGCATAAAATGTGACCTTGGTGCTGTTGCTTTGAGCACAGTAAACGGTTCCAAATACTAACTATATTTCCAGCTACAAGCTGAAGGTTTTGACCGCATACAAAGTCCTGTAACTACATCAAAGAAACACTATCTACTGCCTTTGAGTGAACACTTTACAACTGCCTTTGGATCACTTTTTATATAGGGACAGTTTTCTTTAGAACTCAGCTCTGTGCCCTGCATGTGAGTGTATCTTCTGGGGTTGGGGTTAGATGAGGAGTGATTTTAAAACTCTCAATCTTCCAAGGACAGCAGGACTCAGAAATCCCACTAGGCGTGGTCTTACTAAGGACAAAAGGATCCCTGCAGGGCCACCCCAGGCAGGGAGCATCTTCCCAGGAGTTGAGAGCCGCTGTGCGTCCGTTCCTGGAAGAACAACCAACCTTCAGGCATGGGCTTTCACCAAGAGGAAACCCTGTTTTCTTTTCATTAAAAAACACAACAAAATCCTAAAGGTCATCCAGCAGTTTTTGTTTACAAGTAAAAGTGGAGCTGTCCCCATTCATCAGCCCAAGGGATTCTTTTACACTTTGATGTGGAAGGGTCCAGGCCCATTGTGATTTCAATGACTCGGATTGAAACCCTTTCACTTGCAAACGAAGCCCAGCCCCCAGTAAGAGCCAACTGTCAGAAAAAAATTCATTGCCTCTGCCGCCAATTATTTATTGAAGTTGTGGGAGGAGTCTCTCTGGGGGAGAAGTCTCCAGCATACCCCAGTGCATTCCAGCTTGGTCGGCCTAGAATGGCCCTTTCCCCAACCCCCCCACCCCCCCAGAGGGGAAACCTCTGGCCACAAGCAACCCACCTGGAACGACTTTCTCTCTTTTAGGCTTTCCTAGAAAGGGGGGTCTAACCTTACAGGTCCTTCAAGTGTTCCTCCCTTAGGGCAAGGCAGTGGTTCTACAAGGTAAGAATGCATTACACTCCCTTGTATCACAAGGTACCCAGAACCCCTTTCACCAACCTTACCTGTGCAACTTTCTTTTAAAGAATTTTAAAAGTTTAAACAATTCTAAAGTAGATAATCAGTCAGACCGGGTACAACAGAAAGAGGAAAGCCCCCAGCAGGAGGACTTTCATTGTTCATTTGTTTTTGAGACAGGGTCTCTCCGTTGTCCCAGCAGTCCTAGAATTATGTACAACCAAGCTGGTTTTTTGGTTTTGTTTGTTTGTTTGTTTGTTTATTTTTAAGATTTTATTTATACAAGTACACTGAAGCTGTCTTCAGACACACCAGAAGAGGGCGTCAGATCCCATTACAGAAGGTTGTGAGCCACCATGTGGTTGCTGGGATTTGAACTCAGAACCTCTGGAAGAGCAGTCAGTGCTCTTAGCCGCTGAGTCATCTCTCCAGCCCCCAAGCTGGTCTTAAACTCAAAAATCTTCTACCCTCTGACTCAACTGGGATTAAAGGCAGTCTACACCATGCCCAGCAGGATTTTTAAAAAGTAAAAGTTTTAAACTAGAGCACACCATTTTTTTAAAGCAGGGGTATGGTAGCACACACCTTTAATTCCAAAGGTAGCTTATCTTTGTGAGTTCAAGAACAACCTGATCTACATATTGAATTCAAGGCTAATTGGGGCTGTAGAGTGAGACATCATCCCCCAAAACAAACAAAAAAACCTGATTATAGATCTTTAGGCAGTCAACCTGGTGCACATGAGCAATCCCAGTGTTCAGGAGATGGAGGCAGGAGAGTGAGCTTGATGCCAGTCTACACTTATAGCAAGACCTTGCCTCAAAAATTAATAACACAATTAAATATATGCCTTAAAATGTTTACTTTTTGTGTGTGCATGCTTGCGCACACCACTGCATATGTGGAAGCCAGAGGTCAGCAGCTTATAGGAACAAGTTCTCTCACTTATGAGTTCTGGTAAACAAGCCCAGGCCAGCCAGCAGCAGGAACCTTTACCCACTGAACGGTCCAGTGGACAAACATATACTTCTTGGGGGTGGGGTTCAGTTGTGAAGCTCTGAGTAGGATGCTCAGGACCCTGGGGTCAAACACCAGCACCATCAAAACAAAAAAAAAATATTGCAAGGACAACTGACAGTTTGAAGCAACTTGACTCTCACTCAGCTTGTAATGTCCTTTCAGGAAACAGGCTTGAAAATCTTAGCCTTGGGGCATGAACATGTAATGGGAGCAGAATGCTGGGACTGGGAGCTGGCCTGTGTATTTGCAGGGTGCTTTGTGGCATCCCTCCAAACTCCCCAAGTAAGATTAGCCTGTTCCAGAGGACGCCAACCAACTCCCGCCACCCGGCTGGCAGCCCCCACCTGATAATCACCTCTGTTCAGACTCGAAGACAAGACCCCCAGAAGAAGCAAACAGATGCTGAGGAACACACCTGACATAGCAGACAACACCCTCACCCCACAGTAATCAGGATCCACGTTCTAGAGAAGGGCTCAGAGTAGGACCTGACACAGACCTAGTGTACTATGTGAACTTCAGCCACTTCACTTGCTTAAGTCAAGATGCAAGCAAGTTTAAAGCATTTCAAACGCTTCTGAGGGCCAGGCGTGGTAATTCACACCTTTAATCCCAGTATATGGGAGTCAGAGGAAATTCTGAGTTCCATGACAGCTTGATCTACATAGTCAGTTCCAGGCCGGCCAAAGTTACCAAGTGAAACCTTGTTGCTAAAAAACAAAGAAAAATCATGTAGCTTCAATTACTTCCTCTTTTGGTTGCCTTAATACGGTATGTTTGGTTTACTAAAATAATTTATTAACACCCTGACTTAATAAATATATGCTGTCTTTCTTGTACCAATTTCTTTATCTTTTATTTATTTTGAGACAGAATCTCCCTGTGTGGCTGACCAGGAACTTCGCTCTTTAGACCACCAGGCTGGCCTGGAACTCAGAGACCAGCCTGCTTCTGTCTCCTGAGTGCTGGGATTACAGGTGTGTGCCGGACCACAACAGACTGACACTCTCTCTCTCTCTCTCTCTCTCTCTCTCTCTCTCTCACACACACACACACACACACACACACACACACACACATACACACACCACCACACCAAGTCCAGTTATTGAACTGTGTGTATGTGCTCAGAATAGAACCCAAGGCCAGTGAGTCTTTAAGAAACATTTGTGGGGGCTGGTGAGATAGCTCAGCGGGTAAGAGCACCCAACGGCTCTTCCAAAGGTGCAGAGTTCAAATCCCAGCAACCACATGGTGGCTCACAACCATCCTTAACAAGATCTGTCGCCCTCTTCTGGAGTGTCTGAAGACAGCTACACTGTACTTATGTGCAATAAATAAATAAATCTTTAAAAAAAAAAAGAAAAAGAAAAAGAAACATTTGTGGTTATTTGTTTGTTTGTTTGTTTGTAGTCTGCCCAACTGTGTGGGGGTCAATGGCGACAGCCTGGGGAGTCAGCTCTCTCCCTCCATCTAGCTCCTGGAAACTGAGGCTTGAGCTCTAGCTCTCACTGTCAGGCTTGGGGGCAGGCACCTTTGTTTGCCGAGCCACTTTATCAGCCCCCTATAAGTCTTCATGTTTTTATGTCTTAAGAATTATTTATTTTATTTATATGAGTACACTGTAGCTGTCTTCAGACACACCAGAAGAGAGCATGGGAACCCATTGCAGATGGTTATGAGTCACCGTGTGGCTGGCTGCTGGGAATTGAACATGAGACTTCTGGAAGAGCAGTCAATGTTCTTAACTGCTGAGCCATCTCTTCAGTCAGTCCCCCAAGCCTTCCACCTCGGTTTCTCTGGGCAGTGCTGGCTGTCCTGGAACTCACTCTGTAGACCAGGCTGGCCCCGAACTCAGAAATCCGCCTGCCTCTGCTTCCCAAATGCTGGGATTACAGGCGTGTACCACCACTGCCCAGCCCACCCCAACAAAACAGTACCTTTCTGCACTGTTGACTGGGAAATGGCTTCATTTGGTAAAGGCGTTAGGACAGAGCAGAAACGAAAGCATACAGGACCTTGTGCTATTTCTCTTAGTGCAAGCTTAACCTGCTTCAGAGCTCAGCAATCCGGTGGCTCTAGCACACCTTGGCCTCAGTCACTCGAGTCATTGCTGTTTTCAGGAATATAAGGACAGGGAAAAAAAAAAAAAAAAAAAAAAAAGGTCGTGATTTGACATGGTACCCCAAACTTGTGAAAATCAGGGCAAGTGGAATTGGATTCCAACTCTGGTCCCTGAATTCTGAAGGAATCTCCCAGCCAATCCCACAGGGTAAGAGGTGTCACAGCTGAGCTGTTCAGACAAAGGATTCTTCCCGCTTCAGCATCCATCGGACTCCAAACGCATGCAGTGTGTTCATTCACAGCTAAACCAAGATGATCACCTGGACAGTGTGCATTACATAGAGAGCAGGGACAAGATTGCATCATCAGCTTCCAGTTGTCAGCATTCTCACAGCTATGACGGAAGGCTGGGGGTGGGGTGGGGGGAGATTGGAAGCCACATGCAAATAAATGTGAAACCACCTTAGGCTCTAAGACTCAAGTGCTTAGAATAATCTGTAGATGACTCCAGACACAGCTGCCTCACAGGTACAAGAGTCTCCTAAACGCCCACCCTCCTCCCAGATAAAAACACATGCACACAATTCACAGTGGGAAGAAACGTACAGCCTGTGTGTGAAAAGGATACACTGGCTTATTATCTGGCAATAAAAAAAAAAAGAATGAAATAAGTGCATGCTGCAACCCACATGTACATTTGTATGAACTGCTCAGAAAAGTATCATGACAAATGCTTAATAGGATTGATAGGTAGGGATGGGGATACCAGGATTAACTACAAAAAAAAAATGTAACTAGTTATTAGTTATGAGAATTCCTAAAAGTGGGCTGTCATGGAGTTGGGGAAACAGCTCAGCAGTTAAGAGCACTGGCTAGTCTTTTGGGGACCCTGGTTTAGCTGTCAGCCTATCATGGAGGGAGTTCAAAGCACTCTTCTGGTCTCCATGAGCACCAGGCATGCGCTTAATACATATAAATAATACATATAAATATATGCACAAAGTGTATACTTAAAATGGGTAGAAATTATACCTTATGTTTGCTACTATGGAAGAATTTGTTGTTGTTGTTGTTTCTTTCTTTTTTGGTTTTTCAAGACAGGGTTTCTCTGTGTAGCCCTGGCTGTCCTGGAACTCATTCAGTAGACCAGGCTGGCCTCAGACTCACCAGAGTTTTGCCCTCTGCCTTCCAGTGCTGGGACTAAAGGTGTGTGTTACTACCACCAACCCTGCAAACACCTCCGGCTAGGGCTACCGACTGCTGTGTACCTAGTTTGTTTGTAGGTAGGAAGTGAGCTGTAGCAGTAATGGGCTCACCCTTCTGTCTAGGGTCTGACTGCTAACCAAAGCCCTCCCCTGAAGAAGAAGGAAGGATGCCTGAGTGGGAGAGTGGTGTGCGAGTCAGGGTTTAAGATGCTGCACCACAGCACCCGAGATCCCTCTGAGCCCAGTTTACCGAAGCTCTAACAGTCAATCAATCTGCCTTCATAGGAGTCATAGGACTCCTTCACAGTCTCAGAGGAGAGGCCACCACACCAGCTGGTTATAGATCCTGCCCACAGTTCCTTTCATGACTGTGATGACAGGTCATATGATCTTACTGGGAAATGACTCACTACCTCTATTTCTACAATTTAATTCCTACTTGCCACCCCAGATTAACTAATCCTTCAATAAACAATTAAAAAAAAAAAAAAAAAAAAAGATTCCCTCCTGTCTGGGATAAACCCGAAACTTTCTCAAGCTCATCTGACTGGAGGAATTCATTTAAAGTTCCAGGGACAATGACCAAAACCTATCCATGTCCTGTGTCCTAAACAGCAAGAGCTTGCAAGTCGGGCCAGAAGCTGCTTCACTTGGAAAACCCTGGATGTATCTACACACTCCCACGCCATTTTTCCAGGTGTGGATTCATTACAATGCTCAAGCCAATCACTATTTCACAGGGGTGGGGGTGGGGAGGAGGCATGGTCAATGGCCATTAATCTTTTTAGTAAGTGCGTAGCACTTAAGCCCCTGGTTTACAGGTCCTGGAGAAAATCTGTCTGAATAATAGGTGTTAATCTGTTTTGCACCTGGTAGCTTCCTCATAACCGTCACTCTTCTCAATTAGGAGTGCCACACGGTGGCCGTTTTCTACAGGAGGAAGACACCACTGACCAGATCAGAGATAACAAATTACAAGCCCTCGGGGTTCCCCAAACACTGAAACGCTTATCAGTAGAACACAAGTATCACCCCTCACTTTAAATCATGCCCCAACAATCTGGTAGGATACTCTAAAATAAAGTTTACTTTCCTCAACTATAAAGCAAATATTTCCCGAATGCCTCTCAACTTCATCTGGTTCCAGTGTTGCACCTAGAAGATAATTTAGCACACAGTATGAAAACCTTAACTTTACCTTTAAGAGTCACAGAAGAAAATGAGAAGTTGTAGCGACTGATAAACAAGGGTAAGAATAAAAATGAAATAAAGCAAAATAATAATAATAATAATTTCTGTTTCAGTAAGGGGGGGGGAAGCAATCAGAAACACTAGTTAAAACTGCACAAATTAAAGCTGGGCGTGGTGGTTTACACCTTTAATCCCAGCACTCGGGAGACAGAGGCAGGTGGATTTCTGAGTTCAAGGCCAGCCTGGTCTACAGAGTGAGTTCCAGGACAGCCAGGACTACACAGAGAAACCCTGTTTTGAAAAAAATAAAACAAAGCAAACAAAAACAAAAAAACCAAACCCACAAAAACAAAAAAGACTGCACAAATTAAAGGTGGTTTGAATTTGAGCTAGCTATTCATCCACACATCCATTGGTCCTTATCAAGGGGCTTTAGCATCTAAAGCACAGGTTCTCATCAGGGATGTTTAAAGTCAAGAGGACACACAGCTATTTGCATTACTATTCTTAACAGTAGCAGAATTAAGGTTATAAAGTAGCAACAAAAATAATTTTTGAAGTTGGAGAGCGGTCACTACAACAGGAAGAACTGTATTAAAGGGTCGCCACAATAGGAAGGTTGAGAACCACTGCTCTAAAGGGTACTTGGGGACCTGGTAGGAAAGCTCAGTGGGTAAGGTAAGCCACTAAATCCAGCAATCTAAGTTCCATGAGTCCCATCCCTGGAACCAACACAGTAGAAGGGCAGAATCCATGCCTGCAAACTGTCCTCTGATCTCTACACATATCCTGTGGCATGTATATGCCCATGCACACATACACACACACATAAATGAACCTAATAAGAAAAAATATATCCCTGTCTCAAAAAAGAAAAAACAACATTTCCAGAGTCCTGGCTGTTCTAGAAGTAGCTATGTAGACCAGGCTGGCTTTGAACTCCCAGAGATGTCCCTGCCTCTGCCTCCTGAGAGACAGTCATAAAAGTGTGTGCCAACACCACCACCCACCTTTAATCATCTTCTTCTTCTTCTTCTTCTTCTTCTTCTTCTTCTTCTTCTTCTTCTT